>NC_024006.1:922291-1091008 GCF_002220235.1 Bathycoccus prasinos
ACGGCAGCATCTACATGTATTATTGGACGACGCTAGATTATTCAATACGTCAGCGGGTTCAAACGGTCCGGGACGTTTTCAAAGTTGCACTGTCGACGGAAACACGGGAGGAAGTTGATCGTGGTGAGTCCGTTTTATAGCTCGCGAGCGGATATTAAGCCGTCGAAGTTTGTGCCGGTGTGGTGGTGCTTTTTCCCTCCAGAGCAGTATAAGATGAAGATATTGTTCGAGATGGCGCAAAAAGACGCGAAGAGTTGGATCAAGAAACAGAAGAAGAAAGAGGAGGAGAAGAAGTCGTCCGGGTTGGAAAGGGCGAGGCGCGGGTTGACCGAGAATCAGCCCATAACGACGAATAATAGAAATATATCTTCTCCGGAAAGTAACGTAGGTGCGACAAATACGACGGGCGAAACCTCGGATTCCGACGACGACGACGACGACGGAGAAGAGGAAGTAGAAATGAAGGATTCGTTGGAGACTTTACGAGATTCGTCGAGGAACTCGTCGCAAAATTCGCTCCAGGATTGGTACACCGAGTGTCAAGAATGGGCTTCGCAAACGAGTGAGTTTGCGGCGAAACGCGCGGCGGCGGCAAAAGCGGCGGCAGAAAAGGCGGCAAAGAAGCACGCGGAAACGTGGACGGAGTTTGCGGAGAGAGAAAAACGCATCATCAAATCGTTTTGGTTTCGAGCGTCCGCAACGGCGCAAGAGGCGGTGGATCGACTGACGCACATGGGCCGATCGAGCTTGACGAGCACGCCGATTAAAAAGAAAAAGAAGAGAAGATCCACTGGAGAAGACGAATTTTACGACGCGAACGAGCAAGGTGGATACGAGAGCGAAAGTAGCAGGCGATCGTCATTTGATGGTTTTTTACGCGACAACGCGCACGAAGCGTTCATCACCGTGGGCAAAGGCACGATTAAAATTGAAAAGTTAATTTTGCAACTCATCGCGTGCGTCATCGTGTACGCCGAGTGCGCTTTACAGGCGGCATTTTTCTTCGTCTTGGCGATTGTCTCCGGCATTTTACGCGTGAAAGGTAACGAGAAAAATTGGGAACGGTTTTATACCTTTGCGAAGCCGATGCCGAGACTGTTGATGCACTCGGTGCCCGGGATACCGAACACGAAGAAAGTTGACGAGAGAACGAGTAAAATCCTCGGGAATTCCTGCGCGACGTATCGGGTTCTGTGTTACTTGATTCACGCGCCGACAGAGCATTTCGAAACCGCAAAAGTGAGCGGCTACGAGACGAACAACTCATCCATGAGTGAGGGACCCACAAATTAATAATACAAAATTATCTGTCGCGAACGGTGAGATACCGGACGACGACGATTTTTTAGAGAAGGCACACGCATAACTATAGTAATAGGAACGCAAAATTTTAGTAAAGCATAAAAATAGTATCATCACATACGCATCATATGCCTTGTATTGTGTGCTTTCGTTCGTGTGTTTAATACAGAGTCCTCGAAAATATTGTGAATTAAAACTCTCTTTTTTTGAGAAGGGCAAGAAGATTACCACCAAGCTTTCTCGCCATCCGTGCCAGCCACTCGAATACCATCCGAACCGGCCACGATGACTTGGTAACTCATCCCAACGAACAAACCGTGATCGACGACACCAACGGTATTTTTCAAATCGCTCGCGGCTTTGTTCACGTCCTTAATCGGCGCCTTAAAGTGTAAATCGACGATGTAGTTCCCGTTGTCGGTGACGGCGACGTTATCGCCGTCCGGCTTGTTCGTCGAGCTCGAGCCCATGCGAATAACTGCTTCACACCCAGCTAAACTCGGCAACTCCGCGATTGTCCTCGCCGTGTGCTCGTGACAAAACGGGGTAATTTCCACCGGCAACGGAAACCCCGGACCTAACCCTTTGCACAACTTGGATTCGTCGACGATGACGATGAACTTCTTCGCCATCACTTCCACCATCTTCTCTCTCAAAAGCGCACCACCGCCGCCTTTCACCAACGCCAAGTCCGGGTCGACTTCATCCGCTCCATCAATCGCCACGTCCAACTTACTCTTCTCGTTCAGCGTGCACAAAGGAATGCCCAGGCTTTCCGCTTGCTCTCGCGTTCGTTCCGAGGTTGGAATAGCCACGATATCTTTCAACTCCCCGGATTTCAACTTTTGCCCCAACCGTTCGACGGCAAAATACGCCGTCGATCCGGTGCCTAAACCAACAACCATCCCTGAGAGGACGTGATCGTCCACCGATTTATACCCGACGAGTTTTTTCAGCTCGTCTTGCGACATTTGCGCTTTCGTGGTCGTCATTGATGACGATATCTTTCTGTTGTTTGATGATAATCTTCTCGAAAATGTAGTCGTCGTAGTGCTTTGTCTGGATGCGAGATGAAAAGTTGTCGCTTGAATCGTCGTCAACATTATATGTTATAGTTGTGTGTGTGTGTGTATATATAGTATATCTAACACAGAGAGAGAGAGAAAATGCGAGAGATGTATCACGTGTGCGTGTGTTTAAAGTGCAGATGCACGATAATATTATCCAAAAGAGCAGAAAGAGCAGAAAGAGCAGAAAAGAGCAGAAAGAGCAGAAAAGTAAAAAAAAAATAAAAAAAGCAGAGTAATTTTCTTTTTCAGAAAAGGTCGAGACGCTTCATAAAAAACGCATACGCGCACCAAAAAATTTCATCAAACTCTTAGTAGTATTCTATAGTACTAAAAACAAGGACGATGTTTTGGAGAGGTTGAGAGAGATTTAGAGAGAGGACGAGGAACGCGAGGAGGATGCGACGACAGCGACGGGAACACTTTCAACGCGGTGGTGGGGCGGACGACGAGAATGATGCTTCTGCTGATGATGATTTTGATGTCAACGTGATGAACAAAAACGAAGATGATGATGAAGAAAAAGATTTGGAAAAAGGGGCGATGAAACCACCGGCGTTACCGAGACCGATGCGACTTTTGGAAGAGTTGAAAGAGAAAATGATGACGTGTGCTCACGAAAACGCAAATGGGACGACGACGAGCAGGAAATACGCGAGCATCGAGTGCGAGTTGAGCTCGTGGAGAGAGACGGAAATTATTCAATTTTTGGTGGAGAAGATTCGGAAAAATTATTACGCGAAGACGACGACGAACAACGAGGATGAAGACCCGATACGAGTCGGACGGGTGTTCACGGCAGTCAACGAAGGCGGTCTGGCGGTTTTAGTTGGAGAGGAACTGAGAGATAAACGGAGTTTAGGATCGGTCGTGAGAGCCGCGGCGGCGGCGTCGGCGGCGTCGGCGGAGAAGAAAGACGAAGAAGATACGAGTAGCAACGGGGGGGCAAAGAAAGAAGGGACGAAGAAGAAAAATAGCGACGAGAAGAATAAGAAAAAGCTCGCAAACGTGCCGAAGATTGCAATCGCGACGTTAGAGTCGCCGGTGAATTTAGGCGCCTCGGACGGGAGAAACGCCAGAGTGGTGTGTTTGGTCTTAGTTCCGATGAGCTCGCAAACTTTACACGGAAACCATCGACACAGTTTTGAAGAGCTTCATCGGAACAGCGCTTTACATAACGACGGCGGTGACGACGACAACGATAAAGACTCGCTGTTTGGCCTGGACCGATGGAATAAAATCGCGTGCATAAAAGCCGCGTTTAGAAGTTTATCGAGAGACACAGATTTTGTCTCCGACGCGAGCGATTTCAAAAGACTCCACTCGCACGCGAAGAAACATTCCAGATTGCCGCACGCTTTTGACGTTCTCTCCGCAGTCATGCACGGGGACAGCACGGACGATAAAGTGCGTTTGTTGAGTGCCAAGCAAAGAGTCCTGGACGCGTGGGAAGACGCCGTGGAAGTCTTGAGATTGTCCCATAGGAATTCGTTTTTGACTTCCATAGAACACAGGAAAAAGAACGCGAAAGATACGAACGCGAACACTAACAGCTCGTACGAAGCCGAGCGGACGGGGAGATTTTGCGGTGGAATCATCGATGATATTAAACGACGTTCGTTAGTGTACGCGAGCGATTGGACGGATGGACTACAAACAGTCAAGACGATAACGGCGACTTTGTACATGTATTTCGGGTGCTTAGGACCGGCGATTGCGTTTGGAGGGTTGACGTACGAGGAAACCGGCGGTAAACTCGGCGCGATGGAATTTTTGCTCTGCCAGGCTTTTGTCGGCATCGTTTGGGCAATTATCGGTGGTCAACCCGAGTTAGTACTCAGACCAGCTGGTCCGCAAACGGTTTTCATCATCGAGCTTTATCGACTCTCGACGACGAAGGCGTTCAACGTGCCTTTCGAACTCGCCATGGCGTGGACGGGCGTGTGGACTTCAATTTTCATGCTCCTCATCGCGTGTTTTGATTATTGCGCGATTGTCGTTCGATCTTGCACGAGGTTCACCCAAGAAATTTTCATGGTATTTGTGAGTGCAATTTTCATATTCGAAGGGTGTAAAGGCGTCGGGAGTTATTTCGATAGCGCGAAAGAGACGTACAGCAGAGACGTGGCGTTGTTTTCGCTCATCTTAGCCGCCGTGACTTTACAACTCGGATTGTTTTTTGGAAAAGTTCGTTCCAGCCCTTTCTTACTCGGTCCTTTGAGAGAATTGACGGCTGATTTTGGAATCGCGTTTGCGATCGTTACCTCTTGTCTTCTCGCGTGGGGATCTGGAATCGATGGGTACGAAAAGCTCTCGTTACCTTCGAACATCAAGCCGAGCGACGAAACGAGAAGCAATTGGCTGATTGACTTATTTCCGTCCAAAGAGGAAGGAAATCGATGGATCATCGGAGGCGCGATAGTCCCGGCGATATGCTTAACGTGCTTGTATTACATCGACGCTAATGTTGCGGCGCTATTGTGCAACAAAGAAGAGGCAAAGTTGAGAAAAGGCGTCGCGTATCATTACGATTTCGCGTTGCTCTCTATCTTACTCTTTTTCTGTTCGATTTTTGGCTTGCCGTTTGCGACGCCGAGTCTGCCGCACTCGCCGCAATACGTGAGAGCACTGTCGGAGATTGAAGAGATTACAAAGAACGGGGTCACGCGAACAAAAGTGGTGACTGTTCACGAACAACGCCTCTCGCCGCTGCTCGTCAACGTTTTGGTTTTGTTGTCCTTTGTTTTATTGTCATTGTTGAAAGAGATTCCTATGGCGGTATTGTACGGTTTATTCGTTTTGATGGGCATCAACGGTTTCTACGAAAATCAATTTTTTCATCGATTGACGATGATATTTATGGAACCAAGGTTACACCCACCGACGTCGTACGTGAGAAACGTCCCGTTATCGCGGGTTCATGGATTTACGTTCGTACAAGTGTGTTGCGTGGCGGTCATTTGGGGCGTGCGCTCGACGGATTTGTGCCTCATGTTTCCAATCTTAATCGCGATGTTAATGCCGCTTCGGTTACTTCTCTCCAAGTTTGACGGCATGTTCACGAAGCAACAGTTGCAACTTTTGGACGTGAACGACGAAGCGTATTTGGTATTAGATGATGATGACGATGATAGCAACAATAACGACGACGACGACGACGACGACGATGACCGAGACGACGACGACGGCGACGCCTTTGATGTCAATGACCCTGGTTTCAACAACAACGCGACCGACGACGAGCGTCGCCAATTAGTACGCGCGGCACAAAAAGCTGCGTTCGATTCGAGAGCGATGACGCTGATGGATTTTGCGGAAAACGGACCGAGTCTGAACGCGTCCTCGCTAGGGAGTGCTAGAAAACCTCAGTCGTCTCCGTTCGGCACCGCCGCGACGCCGAATCGATACGTGTTCCCGTATCATTCGGATTCAAAGCCGATTAAAATTGCCCAGAGACGAACGTCGTCTTACTTCAGCGACGACGATCTCTCGCCGAGGGATAAGTCGGCGACCGTGAGTCCAAGACGCGATCGTCCACTTTCGCCTAAACCATCGAACGATAATAATAAAAATAATAAAAGTAGTAATAGTAAGGAGGAACCCGGGTCTCCGCTGTAGTTCTATAGATAGGATACAATTAGGAAAAAAGAAGACTTTTATTCAGATGATGTTTTATCGTATTGTAGCGCGCGTATTTACAATTTACTACTTACGCAACTGCACTTCTTCGCATTCATTCATTCATTCATTCATTCAAATCCTTTTGTATTCTTGTGTTCATTTGTTCATGTGTGTGTGTGTGTTCAATCGTCCTTTTTTTTCACGAAAATCATCATCTTACAAAAAATTAGGCTGTCGTTCGCTTCGCCGCGAACGGTGCGGCGATTCGCGTCGCTCTCGTTTTCGGGGGCGAAAACTCAACCGATCTACCTTTCACCTCTTTCGGCACCGCTTTCGCCGCTTTCTTAGTGACGTTTTTGTTGTTGTTGTCCCCTTTCGCTTTTTTGCGTCCGAAAAGCACTCGCGACACCGTTCGGTACGCCAAGTAATACATCAACGTTTGGACCAAAACGTACGAGGAAAACATCGCGTTCGATTTCGTCGCGTACGGCGCAAAAAAATCCACGTTTTGGTACACCATCAATAATTTCGCCGCCAAAACTTTCACCAACTCCTCTCTCGCCGCTCTTAAAAACAAGAAAGCGCGCGTCGCGTACTCCTTCGCTTCCTTCGGCGTCTTCTCCTGGACAAACTTCTTCGCCTTTGTCAGTTGCGGTTGAACTTTCTTCACCCCAGATTTCACTTGCTTCGTGACTTCACCGTACGCGCTTTTAATTTTCGGCATCACCTCCTTCTTCGCCTTCACTTTCGCCGTTTCGTATTTCTTCGGCAAATCAAACTCCATCGCCTTCTTACTCGCCAACTGCCCGATTTCCAACGACTTCACCTTCGCGAACGCGTAATATTCCGACCCTTTCGCCTTCGCGACGACTGCCAACCCACTCGTCTTCTCTTTCAAATATTCCGCGAAAACTTTCGAGTGCGCTTTCAAACCCTCCAAACCTTCCTTCGCTTTCGCCTTCCCGTCGCTCGTCGCCGCTTCCGCGAACGTCTTCAACGCCTCCCAAAAATGCGCAAACTCCGTCTTCAAATCGTTCGACGAACTTTTCTGAGCGATAAACTCTTCGTTCGTTTCTCGTAAAAAACTTCTCTCGAACTTTTCTTTCTCTTCTTTTGTCTTTTCCAAGTTCACTTTCGCCTCCTCGATGGCTGATTTCGATTTTTGCAATTCCAACTCCACCTCTCGTTTCGTCCGTCTCATTTCGTTCAAATCGACGTTTAATTTTTCCTCGACGGCACGTTTCTCTTTCCTCGCGTACGAGAGGTCAGACTTTGCTTTTTCCAGTTCACGTTCCAACCGAAGAAGCTTGTCTTCGTCTTCTTTTCCCCCGGGGTTGGCGGAAACGAAGAAAAAGCCTTCGCCCTCGCCGACGATGATGCGCCTTCTTCTTTCGCGCATTAATCCATTCGCATCATCGGTGTTAGTGGAAAAACACCCGAGACAGAGGACGAATGCGTACGCGACGGCAAACACTTTGAGTAAAAACAGTTTTTTTACCGCGCGAGAAGTATCAGATCTGCGCCGGTGAGTACTCCTCATCACTCTCGTGTTCGTCGTCATCTTAAGATCGATATAATCTAAAACGCGCGTTGTTCAGAGAGAGAGAGAGAGAGAGCGTTTTTTTATATCTCAAAAGAGCGCTCAAAAGAGTTGTTTTGCGTGGCAAAAGTAAACGAACGTTTTTGAAAATTTTTGTTCCTTTTTTTTAGAGGCTGAGACGATTGGTGTTTTTTATCAGCGAGATCTCTCCAGACATCACAAAAATTCTTCCGGGGGCAAAAGACATCACAAAAAAAAAACACATGCATCATGTTTTGACACGACTGTTGCAAAGAGATACACAGACGCACACAACAAAGCTCTCTCATCATCGTCGCATTTTAAAAGAGAAATAGAAGGATGAGCTCGTGGAGAAAAGGAAGAAAAGGAGGAGGACTTTTCAAAATGAAGGACGCGTTCGTTTTTTTGGTTGTTTTTACCTCCTACGCGGTGTGGAGAAATCATCGTTTTTCTCATCATCACCAAAGCGAAGCGCAGATGCAGATGAGACAACACCAACACGAACAACACCAACGGGATGATTCTTCTTCTTTGTCTTCTTCTTCTTCTTCTTCTTCGGGAGGGCACGGGGAAAAACGATTAGTAAACGAAAACGAAGACCGAGAAGCGTTCGAGAGTTCGGACGAGGAACCGGTGGATCCGTCTCCACCGATACCACCGGAACCGATGATGATGATGATGCCGCCTCCTCCTTTACCGCCTCCTCTCGCCGAAAAGACTTTGTCTCCGCCACCCAGCGTTGAGCGGCAGCAGCAGCCGGAAGAAGGAAAAGAGAAAGAAGAACGAGACGAATACGAGAAAAAATATACGATTCTTCCTAAACCGGACCAGTCGAACATTCCTCTCAACGCGCAAGAGGTTCGCTCGGATAGCAATCACCCGCAATGGATGAAAGACATGTGGGCGCAGCAAACGAAAGCGCTGACGGAAGAGGCGAAGAAAGAGTTAGAGAGGAAGATTTATGAAGGCGCTATACCGCCGGAGTTGTCGCACGCGAAACCCGGGGATGCGATATTCGTCACGTTTGCGACGCACTCGGTGAGAGATTTCGCGAAAAATTGGGTCAACGCGGCGAGACGGTTGAAATTAGAGCCGCACTTTGTCGGCGCTTTGGACGAGAAGATGTTGGAGGATTTGAAGAGTTGGAACGTACCGTCGATGTTACTGACTGGGAACTCGGTTTTAGCCAACAGAGGAGTACAGTTTATTACCGCGGGAAGCGCAGCGTTTAAGAAGATGGGAACGGTGAAGACAAAGTTTGTGCAGGACTTGTTGGATATGAACTTGAATCCTATTTTATCGGACGCGGACGTGGCGTGGATGAGAGACCCGAGGGCGTATTTCAACAAAGGCACGTACGGGAAAGCGGATATTTTAGTCAGCACAGATTGCATAGACGTTCCTGGAGACAAAGACGATTCGAACAAGTGCGCGCACGTGAATTTCAACACCGGTATACTACACATACGAGCGACGGAGGAATCGAAGAATTTTTTACAAGCGTGGAAAACCAAAGTCGCGACGTCGACGATTGCGTGGATGAGAGACCAACCGGCGTTTAATTTGTTAATGCACGAAGGCGTGAGAGGCCACGCGTTAGAAAATGCGATTAAATTGAAAGATATGGCGGACAGAGGGAAGGAAGGTTTCAGGATGGTGTATTACGCCGCGAACGCTACGGTAAAATTAGGCGTCTTGCCGAATTGGCTCTTCGGGAACGGGCACTCGTATTTCGTCCAATGGCATCACAAGCAATTTCCTGAGGATGGAGAACCGTACGCGGTGCACACGACGTACCAATACGGAGACGACGGGCAATACGCCTGGGGAAAGAGAGAGCGCATGCGACAGGCTGGGATATGGACCGCAGACGATCGAGAGTATTACGAAGACGCGCACACGAAATATTTAGTCGTCCCGGACGTCTTTGCGCAGGTGAAACACGCGAACGGCCCAGGCGGCGCGAAAATGAAAACGGTCGGTTACGGGAACGGCGATTACAGAGTGGCCATCGAAAGACACTTCGCGGAAGATAAAGTGCGACGAGAAACCGTGCGAAACTTATTGGCGCTTGGGAAGCTTCTAAACAGAACGATTATTTTACCGGAACCGAGGTGTTATTGCGACAAGATTTGGAACAATTTGAACGCGTGCCGAGCGCCCGGCGCGGAGAAATTCGTCCTGCCGTACTCGTGTCCCATGGACCACATATACGATTTACCTAGCTGGTTTCGAAGCGGTTTGAAGTTCAGAGAGCCTGGCTTCTTAGCGGATTCGAGAGTTCCGGATAGCGTCAGGAACGATATCATTCGCGTGAATGTAGAGAGGAGGAGAAATTCGCAGTTGGTTTTAGAAGGCGATGGAGCAGGAGGAGAAAAGACGACGACGACGAATTCGTTCGATATAGGAGAAGAAGAAGGCAAATCTTCATCTTCTTCATCGTCATCTTCGGACGTTCAACTCCCGTTCGGCTTCACCGCCGCGATGGCCGAAGAAGCGTTGAAACCCTTCAGCTCCCACGCCGTCCTCGAGTTCGACTATTTGGCCGAAGAAGGCGTTTTTTGCGGCTTCCACGGTAAAGAAGAGAACCACGATTTCGACGCATCCGTCCAAGGCGCTTTGAGTCACTACCAATACTACTGCTTCACCGAGCCTTGGCTCGCCTCAAACGCGCCACGGTCCGGTCGACGCCCGAACGAACCGTACGAACCGCAAGTCGTCAAGAGACACTGCGGCGAGATGGACACCTCGATGCGCGCTTCGGGGAAAGTACACTTGGGTGTAATCGAACACATAAACAAAAAAGAGGAACAAAATTTGAAATGCACCTGCGAGTTTGGCTTTGGCGTGCCGACTGCGTTGGAAACGGTCGCGAAAGGGCCAATGTGTACGCACGAGAGTCATTCTTAAATAGATTGAACATTTTTTTAGTTACGAGTAGCACGAGATGATGATAGATTTTTTTTTAGAGCGAATTTGTTTGTACGAAAAAGAAAAAGGACGAGGGGGCCCATTCAGTTTTAGTAGGGGAAAGATCATCACTTTTATCAAATTAATTAACAAATATGGCACTCTCAACTATGATCCCATCGGTGACGCCTTCGAACGCGTTAAAAGCGCACGCGATAATTTCGATCTTGTTCTCCTTACCTGTTATAATCTCTGGCGCGGGTGGATTTCTCGAACTTATTTCCGACGGCGCGGTGAAATCCGCGCAAATGAAAGGTCCAATCGCCCAATTGTTAATTCACATCACGTACGTCGATTTCGTGAAAAATTGGTACGTGAGTGCAATCAGTTGGATGTGCGCGAGTAAAGCGGTGACCGTGCAAAAGATGGTGATCAAAATCAACCTGATGATGATGGCGGGTGCGTTACTCGCGCTGATTTATTCTCCGCCAGTTGCTGGTGGGCCGATGGTACCTCCTCCGGTTTTGGCTTATTTTTCCACAATGTGTGTCTTGTACTGCTTGGCGTTACAAGTGCCGAAGAAAGTGTTGAAGATGATGCCGAGTTTACCGAAGATTGGTGGTTCGAGCGCCGCTCCGGCAAAGAAGAAAGCAACTCCGACGCCGGCGAGACGAACGCCGAGTCGAAGACGTTAAAAAACAAAAGTTAAGAAGCAATCATCACGACCGAACATATTACATATCTATCACGCGTTGTAAATAAAAGTTGCGCGTTGAAAATTTTACGAGAGTCATAAATCATCTATTATATATTACAACAATACACCACACCGAAGAGCAAAGTTATCGAGCCCCTTCTTCTTCTTCTTCCTCTTCTTCCTCTTTCTCGAACGATCTGTTCATAATCTCCGTCATCAATTCCGTGTTCGCTTTCACGATATCGTCGTCCACGAACGACTCCAACATTTCGTAATCAAACTCTTCGCAATACGCTTTCCTCGCTTCTAAAATCCGCAAAGTCACCGCCGGGTTTACCTTACCAAACTCTCTGACCCAGCTGTCCCCATCGCCTAAGTCGATACCTTCCATTGCGTTCCTCAAATCGTTATAATCCGGACATTGAACTTTCCCGTCGTACCCCGTGACCTGAGGAGCGAATCCGCCGTCGTTCCCTTGGCCTTCCAAGTGCGCTTGCACTACCCGAATCGAAACGTACGTGAACAACCGTTTCAACGTTCGCGCGGCTTTCCGTTCCGCGAGTTCTCCATCTTGCGGCGTGTATAAGTTTGGGTAGTTTTTGTCCTTCTCTTCTCGCTTCTTCGCAAAGACTACTCCTTTCATATCTTTGTTGTAAGCACTCCTCCTCTTTCTCAACCTCGTCGTCGTCGTCGTCGCTAAAGGCTGCCCGTAAAACGACGCGCTCGAGGATAAAGAACAACTGAACATCATATATACCACTACTTAGTCCCGCTGCTTGACCCTAACGCAGCCGCGTGCGACCAGACTAATATCACCCCGGCGATGCCAAACGTCGCGGGGAAACGAATCTGTTTGTGTTTCTTTAAAGCGATGCCGACGACGGGAATCACCGGCGCGAGCGCGATTGGCCACAGGTTATTCCAGTTCGGTTCTTTTATGTGTCGTTTTGATGATGCTGACCCCGATGATTGCTCCGCTGATGACGATGATATCGAGGATGACATCAAAGAGGGTGAAAGAGAGCGCAATCGACAAAAGTTTGTGACTTACGTAAGTTGTGACGAATGGTAAAGAGGTGGTGCGCGAATAAACAACAACGAGAGATAATACGAACAGATGATGATGATGATGATGATGATGATTACGCGTTTCGTGCGTTTATTACACAACAAACAGAACTTATAATTCTTTTAACTCAAGGCTGCTTTACCGCCCATGATAACCACGCCCCACCCGCCTAAAATCACAAACACCAAGTGTTCTTCCTTCCAGTTCCCCGGGTTCGTGGGATCTTGCCACGGGTAATTCACTTTCGGTGGAGCGTTTGGATCGGATGCAAAAAGTCTCTTCTGTTGAGGTTGTTGTTTGAACGTTGCATTTGTGGTTCGGAGAGACCGTTGCGCGAGTCTGCGCAGAGCCGTGACGCCTGACATCTTTATGGTACTCGTAGTGTGTTTATTGCTTTTGATTTTTGGGGATCCGATTCGTTACAATTTAAAGAGGAAACGATGATGTTAAGGACTTCTTTATCATCATCATCGTCGGTACTATCCTCACCTTCACTACCTCTGAGAAGAAGGAAAAGTAAAAGTAGAGGCGTTTTTGTGAATAGCAGCACGAGCAGAGATAATAGATACGAAACATCTTTCTCCTCCTCCTCCGCTTCTGGTGTGAGAGGTGTTGCGGCAAATTCTTTTCCCCGTGATGATGATGATGATGATGTCGAAGAAGTCGTGCACACGGTCGCCCCGGGAGATTCTCTCTACGGCGTGGCGATGTCCTACGACGTGGACCCGAGAGATTTGATCGTGAGTAATCGTAGCAGTCGATATCGTAGTAGTATTAGGAGTAGTAAACGCAAATCGTACATCAGTTTTGTTTTTGAATTTTTAATTCAAAAATATGCGACGAGTAGTATTGAGAAGAATAAAATGTGACTTCTCTCCAATCTGACTTTCTCTCTCTCTCTCTCTCTCTTAAATAACAACAACAGGCGGCAAACGCAAAGACATTGGGCGGCTTCGAGTACGTACTTCCGGGACAACGACTAGTCGTACCCGGACGACGGCGAGGAGGAGGATTAGGAGGAGGACAGCAACGACAACAACACCAATCGAGGATGACGGGGATGAAAAATTTAGCGCCGAACAACAACGGTAATAACATTAGTAGCAGCGTAGTAATGGGACAACACGGCGGCGGAGGAGTGGGAGCGATGACGCCGACGACGGCGGTGGCGAGAATGCCGACGATCGTGACGGCGGTGTCGTTTGTTTTTGGCCTCGCGTTTGGTCTGTTTTTGTTTTCGCGAGAACGAGAATGATAAATTGATTTTTGTTAGTTGTGATGATGATGATGTGTATATTTTCTTCTATATAATATGATACAATTTCAAAGTCTACGTGTGTACTACTACTCTATGATATGTGCTCTCTTCTCACTGAGGCGGCGGCGGCGGCGGCGGCGGCGGATGCATCCCTCCGTGCATTTGATTTATCATCGCCATCGGCGCCGCGTTCATGCCCATCATCATCCCAGGCGGCGGCGGCGGTGGTGGCATTCCTGGCATCCCACCACCCATCATCATCATCCCTGGAGGTGGTGGAGGCGGCATCCCTCCCGGCATGCCGCCCGGCATTCCGCCTCCGACGACGCCCATCCCGGCGAACCCGCTCATTCCGGTCGCGCTTCCGTCTGAAAACATCGCGTGCGGTCTCAACTGTCTCCCCCCGTACCCGCCATTATTCTGCATCCCAGCTTGCGCTAACAACCGTTCCGCTTGACTCCCGTGCCTCTCTCCGTTCGTATCTTTCTTATACGCGTACACGACCGTAATCTGTTTCCCGGCTAAAAACTGTCCGTGCATGGCTTCAATCGCGCGATCGCTCGCTTCGAACGAATCAAACTGCACGAATCCAAACCCTCTGCTCTCTCCACTCTCCGGATCTCGTTGCACTTTCGGTGCCGTAATCACCGACCCGAACGCGCTAAACGTATCGTACAACATCTTCTCGTCGATTTCCGCATCTAAATTCCCCACGAACACGTTCGCGCCGACGCCGACATCTCCTCCTCCTTTCCCTCCATCTTGCGACGCTTTGTTCACTCGAATCGGTTTCCCGAACACTTTAATCATGTTCAATATTTTCACGCAGTATTCGCAATCTTCCTCTCGTTTCATTTCCACGAACGCGTACCCTTGGTGCGAGGACGTCACTCGGTCTTTCGGCACGTACACCGACGCCACCGGTCCGCATTAGACGAAGAGTTCCCAAAGGAGTTGCTCATCCATTTGCGGATCCAAATTCCCGACGTACATGGTCGCGTCCGCGTTTTTCTCTTGCGAGTGTTGCCCTAAAGTGTTCGCGCCGGCGGAGACGGTGATTCTACCGCCGGCGAGGCCGGACATCCCCGAATTCGAGACTCCCGATGTCATTTGTTATTCTTCTTAATACTATTATACAATGTGGAAAAATTTGCTCTTTTTTCCCTCTGGAGCCGCCAAAAATGCTTCATTCTTGTGTCTTTGTTGTGCTCTCATCAAACATCGCTTTAACTCGTTCTCTTCTCACCGAGGAGCAAAAGTGTCAGTTTATACAACACATATATAATAATGCGTCCTTTGGAGGAGTCTGAAGTCGCGCAAGTCTTTGAAAAGCTCTTCAAATTTATCGGGAAGAATTTACGAAACGTTCTCGAATCATCGTCCTCGAGCGGAGGAGGAGAACGAAAAGGAAAAGGAAAAGGAAACGATTCAGACGACGAGGAAGAAGAAGAACAAGGTGTTGGATTTTGTTTCCGCTTACACAAACAAAGAGTCTACTACGTGAAGGACGAAATCGTCAAACGAGCGACGAATATTTCTCGTGAGCAATTGGTGACTTTAGGGCAAAACATAGGGAAGTTCACGCACTCCGGGAAGTTTCGCTTAACCATCGGCGCTTTAGATTTATTAGCACAACACGGGAAATATAAGATGTGGGTGAAACCAACGTCGGAAATGTCGTTTTTATACGGGAATCATCTATTGAAATCCGGGTTAGGACGAGTGACGGAGAACACGCCGACGAATCAAGGGGTGGTTATTTTGAGCATGAGCGACGTGCCGCTCGGATTCGGCGTGTGCGCCAAGTCGACACAGGAGTGCAGGAAAGCGGATCCGAGCGCGGTGGTGTGTTTTCATCAGGCGGATATCGGGGAGTATTTGAGAGCGGAGGATGACATGGTGCCAGGGAAGAAAGAGTAATGTAGCTTAATAATAGTAGTTTTGTGTATTTTGATTCATCGTATTACAGAGTAGTTTTACGTTCTTCACGTTTGTTGCAAAAATCCGCCCAAATGTTGTACATACAGCGTGCGCGCGCGCGTCTCTCTCTTTCTCTCTTATCTTCTTCTTCTAAAAATCTACGAGTGCTTTCTAATCAAGAACAATTCACGTCCTCGTTCTTCTTCCTTCTCTTCTTCTTCTTCTTCTTTTTCTCAATCGTCCAAGAAGGAATCACGATCACCGTCGTCGTCGTCGTTCCGTCTGGAACCTCGTTGTTGTATCCGTTGTTTTTTCTGAACACCAAGTAACGCTCTGGCCGCGTGTTCGGTGTTCAAAGATCCGCCGTTGTCGTCGTCACCGTTATTGTTGTTGTTATTGTTGTTGTTACCCGCCGGACTTCTCGGCGCGAACACCAAAGAACGTCTCTGTTGTCCTCTTCTTTCACCGTTTCTTCCTCCCGCGTCCATCGTCGCGTTCTCTTCGTCGTCTCCATCGTCATCCGCTTCCATCTCGTCCTCTTCTTCTTCCACGGGTATTCGAAACCTTACAATCACGCTATCTTGCGACTCCTCCGCGGTGCCGGTTTCTTTATCCACGACCACCTGTCTCGCGCTATAAAATCTGTGCACCATTTCCAACCTTCGCGCGTTATCCGCAAAGCCAAAGAAAACGACGTCTGGTCTCGTCATCGTTCCGAGAAATCCTTTCCCTAACTGCTTGGCGCTTAAAATACCTCTCGTCGCCACCGGAGGAAGAGAATTGTTGTTGTTGTTGTTGTTGTTGTTGTTGTTGTTGTTGTTGTTATCGTTGTTATCGTTTGTATTTTGCTGCGTTTGTACAGAATAGTGATTACTACTATTCTTATTCCTGACCGCGACTGCCCGCATCTCGGCTAACCTCAACTGCGCAGTTCTCGCAGTCGTCGTCCCTCTTCTTCTTTTTCTTCTCTCTCCTCCCTCCTCATTCTCGTCGTCGTGGTCATCGTCCATCTCTACCCTGGGCGCAACCGGTACCCCTCTCAACTCCACCCCTGCGCTCGCCGTCGCTGTCTTCTCTCCCGCGATGTGCACCGCCCCTTCTCTCCCGACCACCACTTCCACTCTCGCGCTGACAAACTTCAACCGTTCCGTCGCTTCTCTCAACACCGACGCGGACTGATAATCCAAGTCCAACCAATACGGAACTTCTTCGAACCGTCTGGTATCGATCGCCGTCGCGATATCTTCCACGTCTTTTCGATTCAAAGGGCCGTAAATCGGAACGTCTTGGACGATATCAATCTCCCCGCCGAAGGACGAGAAGCACAAGACCGGCGTTAAGTTTCCTTTATTATTATTCGTTCTATTATTCGTATCGTCTTTCCTTCTTTTATGTTCTCTTCTCAGTAACTTCACGTGCGCGCCCGTGGCGTTCACGTTCACCAGTCCTTTCACCACTCGTAACAACCCGTTGCTGTCCACTTTAAAAGCGATTTGGTTCTTCACCGCGGATGAGCACACGTACGACTTTTGTTCGAATATTATTTGATTTTGTTGTCCACTGTTCGTATTAGTAGTGTTATCAAAGATGCTCACGTCCGCGTGCGCGTCCACCCCTCCGGTATCTTCCGGGCGTAACACTAAGGACATTTGCGTTGGATTGAAGTACAACGTGACGACGTTTTTGTTCATCTTTTCGAAGAGAGGGAGCAATCGGTCGAGCCAAGCCAGGCCGAGCTGCGTGATTTGGCCTCTCAGTTTCATTTTTCTTCTCGTATATCTCTCCTTCTCGCGACTGCTTCTTCTTTGAAGCGCTGCTTACGCCTCGATGAGAGTGGAGAGATTTTTGAATTTTCCAAGTGGCAGCCCCTGTGGGAAAATGCTTCAAATTCCTCATTGTGTAGTCCTTATTCGTATGAATATATAGAACAGACTTTCGCAGATATAACACGACTAAAAACAGCAGCACGAGACATTTCACGTTATATATGCGTTATTGCGTGCACGATTTTTTTTGATGACGTCTGATACTACTGCTATTCTGAGAGAGAATGCATCTCATCGTCGTGATGATGCGTTACTCGTGGAACGGAAACGAAACGAGATTCAAATCTGGGAGCGCGCGTACGAACGCGCGCACGAGAGAAAACCAACCAGAAAAGACGTGGAGGAAAACGAGAGCGTGAGAAAGATGTACCGAGAGTATAAAGAACTCGTGGTATCGATGACGAGCACATGCACCACGAAGAGTATTCAGAACAAGAAGAACAACAACAACGGGAAAGGAGGAGGAGATTTCGAAAATTTTCATCCCACTGCTAAGAAGGAGGAATACGAAAGCGACGGGGAGGATGAAGTCATCGAAGCGACGCCGCCGAGGAAACAACGACACATAAAACAACAACAGCACAACAAATCATCATCGTTTTTAAAGTCGTCGTCTTTGCCGTCGTCCTTGGTATCATCTGCAGAGAAGAAGAAAAACGCCGCGGAAGCCGCCGCGGACGAAGCTTCTCTTTTCGCTTTGAAAGAAGAAGCGAAGAAGAAAACGAAACCGTTACTAGTAGTACCACCAGCACCACCGCCGAGTTTAATGATGAGGATGAAAAGTAATAACAACAAAGGTATTATTGCTGGCGATTTTTCTTCGTCCTCCTCGTTCGCGACCATCGCGAATAAGCAAAAGAAGAAGACATCATACGAGCCTTTACTTTGCGAAGAGGACGAGAGAAATCGAGCGAAGGAAAGATTCGGCGCAATGAAGAGACGGGAGATGCACGCGATGGAAAACGTCAGTTTAACGAACGCTTTGAAAGAAGACGTCGTCGTCCAGCCGAGGAAGAAGAAGAAGTTGGTTGTTCGAGAAGAACAAAGAGCGGTCGTAGGAACAGCAGCAGCGGCAGCAGAAGAAGAAGAAATAGAAATAGAAAAAGAAGACGGAAACTCAGCAGCAATGATGAGAGAAGGAAGTAAGATCAACACAGTATCGAAAACAGCCGATGATAATGGAGGAGCAAAAACGACGACGACGACAAAACTTCCACCGACGTTTTCACCGCCAAAGAAAACCGCGGCGCAAATCCGGGCGGAGCACGCGAAAGAAGTCGGCGTCGCCAAGAAAACGGCAAAATTCCGAGGCGTGAGCGAACACTCGCGACGCAAGACGTACAAAGCGCCAAGACGGAGAGCGGGTAGTGCTAAACGCGCGCCAAAAGTGTACACGCGCGACGCCGCTCGAAGTGGTGGCTCGAAACACCTCAACGCGGAAAGGAGAGAGCGAAACGCAAAAGGCAAAACCGGGAAATTTTCCGTCGGCGAGGGCGACGATGATTTGTATAGCAGTAAAAGCAAATACGACGATAGTAACGACGAGGACGACATCGAAAGGAATAAGCTGGACGCTCTGGCCGCGGAAAAACGCAAAAGATTAGAGGAGTTGAACGACGACACTTTGCAAAAATACATCGCGGATGTTCGCGAGTGCCTCTCTTTCGTTGCCGAGAAGAAAGGAGTACAAAGTATGGACGATACGAACGACGACGACGACAACGACGACGACGAAACAGCGGTATTGAAAGAGAAACTGCGCTTGGTTTTAGAGCGTGGATTTGGGTTTCCGGTGTTTAAACCTGGACAAATAGACGTGATTTTACGCGTCTTGAGAGGCGCGAACACGTTAGCGTTGTTGCCCACGGGCGCCGGGAAGTCTCTGACGTACCAACTTCCGGCGTTGCTGTTACCTGGGATCACTTTAGTTATTTCGCCTTTACTTGCATTAATGTCCGATCAAATGCGCGGTTTACCGCCGGCTTTAAAAGGCGCGTGTTTACGTTCGGACGCGTCCTACGAAAAGACGGAGGAAACGCTAGAGGAGGTGAAAAGCGGTAACGTTTCGATTTTATTCGTTTCTCCGGAAAGACTATTGAACGAGAAGTTCTTGTGTGCGCTGCGTGAATGCCCGAACGGAGTAAGTTTAGCGTGCATCGACGAGGCGCATTGCGTCTCGGAATGGTCGCATAACTTTCGACCGGCGTATCATCGACTCGGCTCGATTTTGTTCAATCGAGTGATGAGGAGTGGGATGAACAACAACAACAACAATGGTAAAATGTTCCCAGTGCTAGCGCTCACAGCGACGGCGACGAAGAAGACGGAGATGAGCTTACGCGAGACTTTGAATATTGCCCCCGAGAACGCGCTCAGAAACGATGCCATTCGCGATAACTTGTCCTTATCGGTTATCCGCGTGCCGTCGTGCTCGCGAAATTCAACGCTTTTACACTTCTTGCAAAAAGATCATCCGAAAGGAGCGGCAATAGTGTACGTTGCGTTCAAAAACGAAGCAGAATCAGTTGCGAATTACTTGAAGGTTCAGGGCGTGGTCGCTCGTCCCTATCACGCCGGTCTCGATAAAAGTGAACGCCACAGAACGCAAATGCAGTTTCAAGAGAACAAAGTTCGCGTGATTGTTGCGACGGTTGCTTTTGGCATGGGTTTAGATAAACCGGACGTTCGATATGTGATAAACTACGCGTTGCCGAGGTCGCCGGAAGCGTACATTCAACAGTGCGGCAGAGCCGGTCGAGACGGAAACGAAGCGCATTGCTTGACTTTTTTGGATCCGGAAGATTATTTACGGTCGCGGTCGTTGACGCACGCGGACGGGTGCGATGTCACGAGCATTCGAGATCTCATGGAAATTGTATTTCTCGGCAACGGCGACGTTTTGAAACCGAAGACGACGCAGAAAAAGAAGAAAAAGCAGGTAAGTGAAGAAGTCTTCAGGGACGAGGACGACGATATTGAGAAAAGGAAGACGGATTACGACGCTTACGGTAATTGGATACCGAAGCTCGGGCGTATAAAACCGGATGTCATCGCACCAGTCATTGACGTAAAACTCGAGGCAATAGAAACAGCGTTATCGTGCCTGGAATTGTGGGGCCGGGACGCGCAGTCGATAACATCTCCGGGTTCTCGCGACGTAAAATTGGACGAGGAGTATTCAAATTTACTGCGCGTGCTCCCAGATTTCCGCTCTACGTGCGAAATACGCTTCTTCGGCCGCGATCCGAAAGAGATTGCAAAGCAAAGCACGCTCGTAGATGCTATTCTGAAGCTCTGCCCGGAGCCAAAAGCGGACGGTGCGAGAATCTTTGACATTTGCAAAGCGGCATTTCTATCCAACTGTTCTCTCGATGATGTCGCGTTCCAGTTGAAAGCTTTGCGAGATAATAGAGAAGCGGGATACGAAATTCGCGACCGAGCGCTTGGTTTCGAGATTTTACGAGATCCACCGAAAGGGGATAAATTGCGCAAACTAGCGTTTGATTTAACCAAGCGCTTGGATGCAGTAGAGAAAGGTAGCGTTGGTAAACTGGATGCGTTGTATGCGGCGTTGGATTACGCCGCGGATGCAGAAGCGGACGACGTGCAAGGCGCTCGATTACGCGAAAGTTTGAAGTGGTACTTGAACGCAAGCGAAGAGGAGGGGGAGGAGGAGGAGGTAGAAAGAGTTGAAGAAGATCCGAACGGAGGAGAAGAAGACGTGCCGGTTCGCAGGGTTGCCGAGGGAGCAAAACGCCCGAAGTGCGTGTTAACGGAAAAGCGGATGCTCGTCGCCGACATTCGCGAAATACTCACGCATCGCAGAGACGGTAAAGTCGGTGGCGCCGGTATGCTTCGCGCTCGCGCCGTCGCGCGCATTTTACACGGTATAGGGTCCCCGAAGTACCCAGCCGCGGAATGGCGAAGAGGTAGTTCCGCACATCTGTGGGAGCGCCATCGAGACGTCGATTTCTATACCGTCGTTGAAATGTGCAACGCCGAGATCTTGCGCGTAAGAGGCGTGGTGCCTACGAGCGATACTAAGAATAGCGAGTAGAATACTAGTAATAGATAGTTTTTAGTAGTAGTAAAGGTACACTTTAATTTACAGGAGGGATCATACTCATCGTTACGATTGCGGGGGCGACTCGGGCTTACCGAGCGTCGTCGATTTAGACGACGACGACGACGGCAGTGGTGATGGTGGTGGCGGTGTTTTATTTTTTCTTCCGCTCGTCGTTCCTCTCGGCGAGCACGTGCTAAAGAGATTCCCTAAACCGAACAAGTCCGATGCGGACGCGGCGCTCTTTTGTTGCTGCATTTCGTGCGGATCTTTATCCGGAAACAATTCGTATTTGACGGAATCTTTACTATCTTTTTCGCTCACGTCGTCGTTTACGTCGTCGTCGTCGCCGCCTAGGTGAGAGGACGTCGTCGTCACCGACCCGGTCGGGGTCAACTCGTGCGGGTCAACTTCTCCTCTCCCGACGGTCCTGACCGTGAACGAGGATCGCGCGCTTTCCATAGTCTTCGCGGCCATTTTTGCCCCGCTCTCCGTGGTTTTCTTCATTCCGTCGTACACCGTCGTAAAACCGTCGTCCAAGAACTTTTTACTCATCATGAACCCGTCTGAAACGCCGTTGGTGATGAGATTCAAACTTTCGTCTTGAAACTCGACGATAATTCTTTGCAACACGCCTTGCGCGATTCGTTTCCCGAACGCCTTCCTGGTGCCCACGAACACTTTATCCACCATTTCAAACTTGTTCACCTTGAAAGACGTTTGCGAAACCGTTAATATTTTCACGTTCCAATCGATTAATTTCGTCTCTTTCACTCTCAGAACCAATGGTCTCTTTTGCATCATCTCGATTGGATCTTCTTGCACGTGGTTTATCATCGTCGCGTACCTCCCAAGCGCGGTCAGTTTATCCGTCACGTCCGTCGCCACCGCGCCGATTTCTTTCACAACTGAACCGGAAATCTCGATCGTCTTATTCGCCGCCTCTTGAATCTTCTTGTTCGCGTCTTCGATTTGCGTTTGAACTTGAGATTGAAAGTAGGAAAATAAACCGTTGTTGTTGGTATTCTTCGCGTTTGACGTCAAATCCTCCTCCTCCTCGCGCGTCCCAGTAGCATTCGTCCCTTTCGTCGTCGCAGCTTCATCTTCTTTTGCTTCTTCTTCCGAGGAGGAGGAGGAGAGTTTCACCGACGCTTTTTTCTTAAACACCCGAAAATTCCCTCTCCCTCTCCACTCCTCGACGAACACGTCCACGCCTCTCAATACCATCGAGTCGACTTTCGCGCTCAAAAATCCAACCGCGAAATTTTTATCCTCCATGAACTGCATCATCGGCACGAGCGTGAAAAACGAACACCGGAACGAAATCTGTTTTACGCGCATGAAGTACGGGGACGAAAATTCCGGGATCTTGGTCTTCTGTATCTTCTCCGCGTTTTCACGTTTTTCCTTTTTTTCCTCCTTCGTGGCCGCTTCATCAGCCAAAGCACCGATGTCATCATCATCCTCCTCTTCGGAAACGCAGTTCCCGACGTATACGTCAAAAACGTCCACTCGGTTCCACCGAAACTTCACTCGTTTCAGAGTCACTTTTTCGCTTTCCGGGAATACGTTTTTTTCGAGTAACGCTAACACGTATTCGGTGACTTTTGCGTCTACGTATCGTATCATCTGCGTGCGATTCAAGTACAGAAATGCGAAACTCATGAGTACGAATTGGAGGATGGAAAGGACCAACTGCGGGTGCAAAAGAGTCTGGAAAAGAAGGCGGTGCGAAAACGCGAGGAAACGAATCCACAGAGGAAGCGTTTCCTCCATCTTTTTATGACGACTTATATGCGTGTGGTACTTTAAAAGAGAGGATCTTTTGTGGGGAAATGTGATTTGAGAAATGTGTGTCTACTCTAAATTCTATTACGTGCTATGTGCTACAACTGCTCTCCCTCTTCCTCTTTTTTTACCTCTTTTTCTCCTTCTCGCGACGCCTCTTTCTCTCCTTTTTCTCTTTCCTTTGTTTTCGCTTCTTTTCTTCTTTTCTCTTCCTCTTGGTGGTCTTCTTCTTTAACGAATGTGATGATGATGATGATGATGTTGAGTCAGAATCGGAATCAGAATCATCCCTAAACTCCTTCTTCCTCTTCTTTCTCGTCCTCTTCTTACCATTACCACTATAAATCCCTAACATCTCGTTCCTCTCTTTCTCCTCCCTTTCCTTTATGATGTTCATCTCCTCTTTAATTCTTTTCTCGTCGTCTTTCTCGTCCAAATCATCATCATCTGTAATTCGTTCCTTCGCGTACCAGAACAAATCTTTCCCGCGTTGCCACCTCCCGACGCTCGCTTTCACCGAGTGGCCTAAATAGTTCTCCCGGTGTTGGGTGTCATTTTTGACGGACTCCCAGGAGAACTGGTCCTTACCACCTCGCGTGCCACCGCGAGCTGGGCCGTCGTCCATTTAGTATAGTATGAGTGTGTGATGTATTTATTCTCGCAAAGCGTGCTCGTTTTGTGCAGCACATAGGTAAAATCTACGCGCAATCTATAATCTCGATATCTCTCTAATTTACACATCTCTCTCTCTCTCTGAAAACTATTATTAAGGATTGATGTAATCCGCGGATTCGTAGTCGAAATAGTCCAACCGTTTCGTTCGAGACCACGATTTCAATAAGGCGTCTTGGTTTTTCACCGCGCAGCGAAGCGAGGACGGTTGCGTTTGCATCGTTTTCAGCCATTTTTGGAAATGACGCGGCTGTTGATGATGTTTTGAGGAGGAGGAGGAGGAGGAGGAGGACGGAGGAGAAGGAGGATGATAATATTCGACGTTTCCTAAGGTGTACCCTTGGAAATGTTGCAAGGCGAGTTCGAATCGTTCGGCGAACGGGTATATCGCTACATCCGCCAGAGACGCTCTGTCGCCGCCAAAGAGAAAGACTTTGCGTTTAGTATTACTATTGTCATCATCATTGTGCTTCTCAATTAACGCGTCTATTTCCCAAATTTCTCTCTCAAACCGCTCTAAAGTCCTTTCGTTTCTGGTCGTATCAAAACTCCAACCTCCCCCGATCGCTTGTAATCCTAAACTCACGAATTTTTGGTCGCACGCGTTGGCGAAACGCTTCGCGTCTTCATAAGATGAGGGTGATGATGACGACGACGAAGAAGTTAAAGAAGAAGAATCATCATCAGAATAATACTCCTCCCACAACCGTTCGTTAATTCGTAAGCTTTCGCTCACGAGTTCGCCAGTCTCTGAGAATTCAATCAAAGGCACGACGCCTCTCCCGTTGGTCATATCGAGGAAAAATTTTGGTTTGTTCGAAAGGTCAACGTCCACGATATCTACTTTTCCTCCTTCTTCACGAAGCAGATGTAATTCATCTAAACAAAGTCTCACTCTGTGCGCGTACGGACACAACGAGTGCGTGTAAAAGACAATCTTTTCGTGAGGATGTTTCTCGCTTCTTCTTTCAGTGTTACTACTACTACTACTACTACTACTACTACTACTACTACTTGTTCTTCCATCAATATCATCAATATCATCATCATCCCCTAACAACTTTGCATCATTTTGAAAAGAAGAAACAGAAGAAGACAAATCAGAAGAAGAGGAAGAAAACATCGCGACCACTCCTTTTTTATTAAACATCGTCTTCTTTGTCTTCTTCTTCTTTGGTGCTACCGTCATCGACTCTGACGGCGACAAAAACCGCGACACAGAAGACGAAGAAGAAGTCATATCTATTTATAAGAGAAGAAGGGAAAAAAAGTGGATAAAATGGAAACAAAAATTCATTCATCTTCATTAAGAGAAACGCTCGCTTCGGAGAAGAGAGATGTTCGTAACATCATCATCACCTTCTTCTTCTTCTTCTTTTGCTGCCCCGTCGTTATTGTTCCAGCGGCAGAAAAGCGCGACTCCTTTTACGACGACGACTCCTCTTCTTCGCGACGAGAAGAGTAGTAAGAAGAATTCGAGACGAATTTCATCATCTTCTCCCAATATGAACCCTTTCGAGTTTACGACAGCCTCGCGAACGGTGTTTGAAATCGATGCGTTTGAAACGCGCGCGGTGAAGTTGATCACAGATTTAGCGAAGCAAGAAAACGCGACGATCGATTCGGATGCGCATCCCGGAAAAGTCCTAATCGTGTGCGGGGAGTCGGAGAGATTTTCAGCGCCTTTGAAGAAAAAGTTGAAAGAAGAAGCAAACGTTGAGTCGGTTGTCTTTCATTGCCCGAAAGGCGAACCGACGGTACAGTCGGCGATTGATTGCACGAAATTAGCGTCGGAGAGTATGTGCGAACTCGTTGTCGCGGTAGGGGGTGGAACGGCGGTGGATACCGGCAAGTGCGTGGCCGCGATGTTGACCAACGGCGGCGCCGAGCGGGATATATACGATTTTCTCGAGGTGGTTGGAAAAGCGATGCCGATTGAAAAAAGACCGAGACCGTTCGTGGCGATACCGACGACGGCTGGACCCGGAGCGGAGTTGACCAAGAATAGCGTGCTCGAAGCTGGAGATAGGAAAGTGAGCATGCGTCATCCGTTGATGTTGCCGGATTTGGTCATCGTCGATCCGAAATTGACCGTGCAAATGCCGAGGGACGTGACCGCGCACACCGGGTTGGACGCTCTGACGCAGTGCATTGAACCGTACGTGTGTAATTCTCCGAACCCAGTGACGGATAGTTTGAGCATGAGTGGTATTAAATTAGGCGCGAAGAGTTTACGAAGATGTTTGGAACAGCCGGAGGATATAAACGCGAGGACGGATATGGCGTTATGCGCCATGTACGGAGGGATGGCGTTGGCGAACGCCAAGTTAGGTGCGGTGCACGGATTTAGCGGTACGCTGGGTGGTTTGCTACACGCGCCGCACGGGGCGATTTGTGCGGCGTTGTTGCCACACTGCGTGAAAATGAACGTGAAGTTGTTAGAGACGCGCGTGATGGACGAGAATCCGCAAAGTGCGAAAGAAGGTTTACGACGGTACGAAGAAGTAGCCAACGCGTGTTTAGGTAAAGACGACGCCACGGTCGCAGAATTGGTAAAATGGATAGAAGATTTAGTGTCATTTTGCGGGGTGCCAAAGTTGAGCACGTTTGGCATGAAAGACGAAGACGTCTCGGAGTCCGTCTCGAAGAGCATGCAAAGTTCGAGCATGAAGGGCAACCCGGTTGCTTTAACCGTCGAAGAGTTGGAAGAAATGCTCAGGAATGCTATGTAATAATCGTACTGCTCTATGTGCTCTAATCGACAAGAATTAAGGAAAGTCATCTTTCGCCATCATGAGACTGGTCACCCACCGCTCCAATTTCCCTTCAAACTCCCTCCCGTAATCCAACTCTAACCGTTTCCCGACTCGTTCCCACGCATCGCTTTTCTCTAACAGTTTATCTAAAACTCTCGCGGCGGCGTTACAATCTTCCGCTGAATTTTGGTTCGAGCGGAAGTATTGTCTCTCTGCGAGGAATCTCGAGTCCCCGACGCCAACGAGGACGTATTTCCTCCTCCGTTTACTCTTCGTCTTTGTTGTCTCGTTTCTCTTCTTCTTCTTCGACGCGTTCAACAGAATCTTCACGACTTCCAATCCTTCCTTTGCAATCTCGTCGTTTTCGACGGTTTCTACCACGATGACCACGATACGGGGATTTGTTGTTGTTGTTGTTGTTGTTGTTGGTGTTCTCGTCCGCATCGCGTTTTCGTTATCTTCTTTGTCTTCATCTTTGTCTTTGTCTTCTTCTTCTTCTTCTTGGATGATTTCCCCTAATTTTCGTAGCGGGGAAATGCGTCTGCGTGATGATGATGATGACGTTCGCGACGATGAAGAAGAAGAGAATAAATCGACGAGCTTTTGCGCGACAATCTCCGCGACTGGGCCGCAATGCGCGACGTCAATTTCTAAGCTCGCTTTCGTTGTCGTTTCCATCATCGTCAATTAAAATCTATATATGTGTAGTCTTTTTGTGCTAAAAACCCCTAAAAATGTGCCGCTCAACGACGCTCCTTTTCTCTCTCTTCTCGGATGTCCAGAACTGCGGGATATGCGTTTTTTAACAGTCTCAAACTCTCTAAAGTCAACTCGAAGGAATGGACGGTATCTACGCCAGGCACGTCGTCAAAGTAGTGGTATTTCACGTCGTCTTTGTCCAAGCTTTTGTCTTTACTGTTACTCCCGCTCTTGGACCCGTTGCTGTCTTTTTTCCAGGCGCTAAAGCCGTAGAGCGTGACTTTGTCGCACTGCTGAGCGGCGGCGACGATGGCGAACCATCCGGAATTTGGTTTGCACGATTCCTCTTGGTTCATGGCGTTGGAGATGGAAATCGCGCCTCTGCGTTTGCGCCAATTTTCCTTCGCGTCCTTGGCTCTTTGCGCGGTTAACGCGCAGTTCGGCGTCTGTTCGCCTCTCTCGGCGGCTTCCGAGAGCGCGTCTTTACTCACCGAGTTCCAAAGCGCGTTGGCGCGAACGATAAAATCTGGAGAGAGCAAAGACGTCATCGGAGGCTTAAACCGACGGAGAATGAGTTGGATGAATTTTCTTCGCCACGCCATGCTCAAGGTGGTCTCGTAGAGGACTAACCGACTGTTTTCCGGCTTTTTCATCTTCTTGAGCATTTCGCGTCTGCGCCAGTTCGGGTCGGTTAAATCGATATCTTCCTCTTGCTTAAAAATGAGCGGCTCAGCGTGACATCCTTTCATTCGACACTTGATTAACGTGCCCAAACAAACTTTCGCGTCGCACACGTCTGGATCGTTAATCCGTAACGTCCTGGCGTCGTTGAATCCTAGGCGTTGCGCGTGGTGCATGTTCACGATGTCGTGCGTCGTTCGGCTGCCGACGTGCTTGGAGAATTTCTTCACTGGCGGGTAATTGATTCGGAAGACGCCGTCGTGTTGATCAATCTCTTCGCCGTATTCGTGTTTCAACATCAATCCTGAGTTGGCCACGACCGCACACGTTTTATACGGACGTTTCTTTGAAATCGTTTCGGATTGCGGTAAAAGCTTGACGAGCAACGGGTGGAAGAAGAATCTCCAAATGGCGTCGTTTCCGTTCGGTCCAGGGGCGACCGTAGTCACGTACGCGCGTTTGCGTTCTCCAGCACCAACGTTTCCGACGCACTCGAACGTATCTTTCGTAATTTCCAAGTTGACCAGTTGCGGATCGACTTTCAAAGCGGTGGCGTTTGGGAGCGGCCATCGCAAACGCATCGGGCTACTCGCCGATTTCGCCGTTTTCGCGTCGTCGTGCGCTTTGTGCGCGGCGACGAACCGTTCCGCGTACCCGTACGCGTCCGTGAGTTGGTCTACTAAACACTTCGTTTCGATGGCTGCTTTGTTGTTGCCAAAAATCACGTCCGCGTCTGCATCCAACGCGGCTTTGTTATTCGTAAAGAATAAATCCTTCCCTCCTCCTCCGTCGGATGAAGAAGATGAAGAAGAAGAAGAAGAAGAAGAAGAGCAATCGCATCTCATCGTTTGCGGTTTCACCATGCAGTTGTTTACCTCTTCTGGTTTTGCAAAACCAAGGGATTCAATCATCTTCTCTCTGGACATCAAATCTACGTTCTTTTCTAATTTAAAGCACCGACCGAAATTTCTCGAGTGCGCGAACGTGCGCGTGCGTTGACACTCGTCGCCTGTCGCGCTTCCAGGTATTCGGACACACGCACCCCAATCCGACCATTCGCCGATAATACCAGCTGCGAATAATTGTTCCGACCGACGTTCGCTAATCATCGCTACTTCTGCTTTATCTAAAACCATCGCCGACGAGATCGATTGCGGCGACAAACCTTCCGTTAAATCTATGTTTTCTAAATTCTCGTCGTCGTTCATGTCCGAGTTACTCGTCGCGCGTTCCGCGTTCTTCAACTCCTCGACGGCCCCATGAATAGAGCTCTCTGCCGCGTTCTGTCTATCTTTAGCCGTTCTCGCGAGTTCTTCTAATTTGCCAAAAGAGGACGCAAATTCGGAATCAGGTTTATACTGCGCGGCCGGAGGCGGTCTCGTGCTCACTCTCGCCTGGACAATCGCCGCGTGCATCTCGTGCGCCAAATGTCTCAAAACGTCGTCTTTCGCCACATCCGCGGTTAAGCCCCTGTCCCCTTTTGCTTTCATGTACGCGTCTAACTTCTCTCTCGCTACGTCTACGTCGAATCGCTTCCCTCTCGCCTGCCTCTTCAAACTCGCAAACACATCCGACATGGAAATTTTCGTCAATCTATACCCAGCTTTCGCGAACATCTCAAATCGCGTGTGCGCGTCTTCAAACGTCGTCGCGCCTTCATTTATCGATCGAACGGCTTCTAAAACTTCCGCCGCCCACGTTGTCGCAGATATGATCACCTCATTGTTGTTTTTACTTCTACTACTACCATCGCCGTCTGCGTCGTCGTTGTTGTTGTTATTGTTCGATACCGCGGCAATATCCACCGCGTCTTCGTCTTCGCTACTCGACGTAAAACTACTGCTCTCCGCATCTTGGCTCCCACTCCCCATCACCATCGCTTTGTTGTTGTTGTTGTTGTTGTTGTTGTTGTTGTTGTTGTTGTCATTGCTTCTATTTATCATCTCTCGTCTATTATCTTTAGTACTCTCACTCCTCGCGCCTCCTCCTTCACCTAAAAACTTTGACGTTTTTGCCCTTTTGGTGGCAGCACTACCTGTAGTCACATCACCATTCTCATCATCATCATCATAAATATTATTATCAGTATTCGTTCGTTTCAATCGAGAGGAAGAACCACCAACAACGCGAAGGTGATATTGAGGACGATGATGCAGCATATCGTAATCCAAATGCACGTTCAAATGCGCGTGCAATTGCACCCACCGAACGGCAATAAACAAACCCCAAGAGACGACGATCAACGCGAAGAATTTAATTCTCATTTCGCGCGAGGTTTTATTGGAAAGTCTGTCTCGGGTCGTTTACGTCTTTATCGTCGTCGTCGGATACGGAAAGGATTATATTTATGAAGAAACAGACGACGAGAGAAAAGAGAAGAAATTAATTGAACGAATTTAACAAAATACTACTCGATGAACGAATACTCTTTTCAATCACACATCATCATCCATTCTCCGTCTGTTATTGTCATCTCTTGAGTCTCTTTGGTTTCTCTTTCCCTTGCCTTTTCGGCAAGACTTCATCGAACGCTCGATGGAAACCACCCTTTTTTTCATCATCATCCTCTTGTCGTTCGTCCATCGTCCACGCCGAGCGCAAGATTTTAACCACCGTGTCGATGTTCAGAACGTCGTGCGTTTGGTCCGGTCGCAACGTTTTTACGGGCAATTTGCGACTTTGAACGCCTAAGGATGACGCTTTCTTTTTGCTCGTTTTCATTCCTCTGGTTTTTAGATCGACGATGCCACCGACGACGAAGATATTGGATGGGTCTCGCAGTTCGGAAAGCGAGAGCGGAGTTTCCGCGTCCGGCGAGAGGTAGATGACGTTGTTTTTGGTTTGACCTTCTTCTTGGCAGGCGACGACGTCGCACTCTTCGGCGGGGTCTGGGAGCATTTCGACGTGCTTGCTCCACGTGTCCGCGTTGAAGAAAGTTTCGGATTCGTATTTGATGTCGCCGGCGAACGAGGCGAAAGTTACTCGCAAATCGCCTTTGCTTTTTTTACCGACGGAGGTTATTTCGCAGAGTTGCTTCGCTACAGATCTTAAAGCTCTGGCGGAGTCGTGTTCGTACGATAAATCGACGATGACTTTTAACGCGTTTGGATTACTTCGTGCGATTTCAATGACTTTCTCATCTTCTTCTTTCTCATCGTTGTTCTTCCTCATCGCCGCGCGCTTCCTCGCGTTCGCTTGGCGAATCTCATCGAAAAGTAACGCTTCCTCGACGGTAAACCAAACGTGCTCGTCCGATACTTTGATGATGGTATCGTCGTCGTTACTAAAACTTATTGCGATGAACGTTTTTCCTCGTCTGTCCAACGCTATTTGACTGACGTTTTCGTAACCAAGCTTAATCATCTCCTCGCCAATTGGAACGCCCGATATAAACGCGTGCGTGCGAGCGAGCGGTTTGAGTGTTTCCAACGCCAACTGTAAATGCGACGTCGTCGACGACGAAGAAGAACGACGTTCATCCCCTGGCGGTGGTGCGACAAAATCAACGTTACGACCAAACGGAAGGTTCGAGACGACGACTGTTTTACTCGGGTCGGATGTAAACGAGGTTCGGATAAACGCGTTCGCTTGTTGAAATCTCGGGAAAGGACTTCCCGAGGACGAGGCCTGCTCCGAAGGTACCGCCTGCGCGCCGGAAGCGGCACCAAAAAACCAACGCGCATTTCTTTGACTCTTTTCAATCAAATGTCCCGTCGCGTCGCTTCCGATGACGTTTCCAAATCCGAGCTGTTTCGCCGCGACGCACAGCGTGCCGGATCCGCAGAACGGATCCAAGAATGTAATCTCGGAAAGTTTCGTCGACGATTTTGGACTCGCTAACGTCGCCGCGACGGTATTCACTAAAGCTCTCGCGACTTCAAATCGCGTCCCGCTGCTATAATTGGCCGGTTTTTGCGCCCACGCCAAAGAGGATTTCACCACCGAGTGTGCTTCGCTCGTATCTGGCGCGTAGGAAGCGAGCGCAAACGTATACGCCGTTTCCGTTTCTAAAATAACAAAGCGCAAAGCGTGCTCCTTCGCTCGAACGACGTCTGGTTCGCGCGGGTCAACTCCAGTAAACGTCGCCCGAACGCCGTATTTATACCCAACATCAGCAGGCGATAACTGTTTCACTCGTTTCGTACAAAATTGCAACAGCTCGTCCGACGGTTTCCTTTGACTTTCTTCTCTTCGTTGAAATCTCGCCACGGTTTCGTAAATCAAAGCGATTGGCGGATTATAATCTTCTCCTTCCATTTCCATTCCCGGAAGAACCCCATCGCTGCACGTCTTCTCTAACCTCTCCGCGAACGTCTCCCAACTCGTCTCGCTAAAAATCGGCTCGACTTTCGCCCGGAGCGACGCCGCGTTTCGCGTGAACGCGGAACCGTGCGAATCTTGAGCCATGAACAGACCAATCGAAAGCTGGTCGAAGAATACGAAATCATCTTCAACGTAGTCGTTTTTGTTGTCTTCTTTTCCTTCATCATCATCTGAAGTATTCATCCCGCCGGTGGTACTACACGCCATGGTTTCCATCGCGTACAAGTTGTACAAATTCTCGTTCTTCAGCGTCACGTACAAGCTTCTTCGCTTTCGTTGTCTTCTCCTCTCGTTTTTGTCCTCATCATCGCGCGCAGAAAGACGACGATGACTTCGACGCACTTCCTCGAACGCCGTTCGTTCTCTCTCAACGAGCGACAAACCTTCTTCAGATATTCCTCGTAAACTTCGCCGTCGTAATTCGTCTAAAACGGATTCAAAGTACTCGCACTTACGCGACGTTTTCCTCATCGGTACCGCAGGGAATCGCCCGAGCTTGGACGATTTCGACGACGCTTTGATACCGAGAGGTGTTGGAATGCTCCTGGGCGTCGTTTTTGCGCTCATCGTCCTCCTCGCGAGCGCGCACATCATCCGTATCTCATTCGTGCATTTCCTCAAAGTTGTGACGCGCGAGAGAAACAAAAGGTTTGACTCACATCATCATCGATCGCATCGAGAAAGGAAAGAAGAAGAAGGAGCGCAAAAGACCCGTGGAAGACGACGACGACGTAAACGAGGCGTCGACCTGATGGAAGAAAAAGACAACGACGACAACGACAACGTCAAAGTAAACGCGATGCTTTTACGCGCGATGAAACATCTCGAATCGAACAGAAACGACGGCGTGGATGTCCAAACGATGATGATCGAAACGACGACGACTTTGAACGCGAAAAGAGGAGCAAATCATCGTCTGCGGGAAAGGAAAGGCACTGCTGTTGATTCGTCCTCGTATTCTGCGTTCGCGTCTCAGAGCGCATCGAAGAAGACGAGCACGAAATCTCTCTCAAAAGTGACCTTGAACGAGTTGAAGCAAAGAGCGAGAAACGCGAGGGAAGGATACGCGTTGAGCGAAAAAGCAATCCTCGCGGGAGGCGATCGAGAGACTAAGTTCGGGTATTGCTTGATGTATTTGAACGCGATACAGAAATCGGTGAACGAGATGTGCTTGGGAGGGGTAGATTTTGAGGATGCGCGGCGGCGTCGGCGGCGGTATCCGTGGGAAGCGTTCGACGAGCCGGACGAGGAGGACGATTTGGAGAAGAAGAGAGTAAAGCGGAAGAAACAAAACGAGGAACGAGAGAGAGAGAAGAAGTTAAAGAAGAAGAAGGAGGAGACTACATTGAATGGTAAGGAAGCGCGAGGAGGAGGAGTGATGATGAAAGTAGTAGAAGAAGAAGAAGACGCGAAGGCGTTGGCGCCGTTGACGACGATGGCAAACGCGAAATCTCCGAGAAAGAGAGGCGCAGAAGGAGGAGAAGAAAACGTCGTCGTCGACGAGGAGAGGACGACGACGAACAAGAAACCATCGACGATGGCGGTTAAAAGCATCAAACCGGGACGGTACCCGGGCGAATACTGTCAACTCTGCGGCGAACACGAGCACATGGTCCACGTGAAGTACGAGAGCCAAGTTTTAGGGGAAGGTAAGTTGGTGTGTTACGGTTGCCTCGTTAAGGAGAAGAAAGAGTTGGAGAAGAAGCAGAGAGAGTTGACGAGCGCAAAGGAGAGACAAAAACGGAAAGAATTGACGAAAGCGGCGAGGAGGAAAAGAGATGAAACGATCACGGTAACGAGTCCGACGACGACTCCGAATACTACTACTACGCATTCATACTCCTCGCCGGTATCGGGGGCGCCGAACGCCGTCGCGCTCCCGCAGCAGCAACAATCATCGTCGTCGCCAATTTCCGAAGCCGACGTTCTCGTCGTCGACGGCGATACGGTTACCCCCACCGCTACTGCGCGTACTACAGATGTTGCTCTTCATACCGCGGAAAAAATTGAAGCCATTCACGATATTTCCATCGTTTGCGACCGGTGCGGTAAGGACAACTTCAGAGCAGCCGGAGAATTAGAACGCCACAAAACGACGCAGTGTATCATAGCAAAGACGAGTGAGGTGATAATAAGTGACTCGCTGATTGAAACAGCAGTAACGACGACGACGACGTCCGAAAATGAAAATGAAGCCAAACAAGGCGAACGCGACGGCGAGAACGTCGGTAAAATTATCGTCGCCAACGCCATCGCGAACATAATCTCGGAGGAAGGAGAAGCAAACGAAAAGCAGCAGCAAGATGATACGAGGGAAATCCGAGAAGAAGCTTTTGTTGAAAGATCGAGAGAAGAAAATCTATCGAGAGAAGAGGTCAAGAACGAAGAATCGATTGACGACGAAGAAGAACGCGGCAAAGAGGAAACAACTGTTTTTGTTGATGTAAATACCGCAGCAGATGTTCCGCGCAAAGGTTGCCAGTCGTCGTCGCACAAAAGCGAAAAAAGAAGAGAGTTACCGCTCGCAGAGATTTTGCACATAGCAAAAGATGGCTTTCCATTCACGAAGCATGCGTCGTCGGGTAATATATCACCCCCATCTGTCGTCATTAGCGACAGTGTTCATGAGAACACACTCAACACCATCGAACCGGCAAATCTGGAACAAGAAGAACGACGCAGAAAAGCGCCTGTTTCTCCTCTGGATGAAAACAAAGAAGATAAAAAAAAACGACTCGCGGGCCCGTCGATGAAAGAGTCCGATGAAAGAGTTCGAGAGATGAAAGAGTGGAGGACGGAAAACGTGCACGCTCTGCATCACGGATACTAAAAGAGAACTTGTAATAATAAAATCAAACAATGCGGCGCTTAAAAAGAACGTAGAGATATGTTCTTCAGCTTCTATATAATTGTGTAAGGAGTTAAAAATCAATCTCAGAATCTGGATTTTGGACGCTTAACCCGCTCCTCGGCGTCGTCGGTAAACTCATTGGCGTTTCGTTTCCGTGCGTTGTCGCGTTCGTCGCGTTATCTTCCGTCATCCCAGATTGACTGTACGTCGATCCGGGACCGCCGGTCGATAAAGTCCTGTGCGGCGCTTTCCCGAGGCCGGTCGGGATATCCAAACTCTCTCTTTGCGACCCGGACTCGCTCGAAGGCTCTCCTTTTTCCTTCTTCTTTTTGTTGTTGTTGTTGTTGTTATTATTATTATTATTAGTATTATGACTACTACTATTCTCTTTGCTGTGCGCCGCATACGCCCCGCGTTGCCAACTCGTGATAAAATCCCCTCGACTGCCGTGCCCCGCGCCTCGACTTCCCGGAGGGCCTACGCTCCCGTCCCTCGTCGTACTCGTCCCGCTTCTCGTGCTCCTCGGAGAGGAACTCAAATACGCCGCCCTGGCGGAATACGTCGACGAATATCCATCTTCGCTTTGCTCCGAATCACTCGTCGCCGCAAAATTCCCACCCTGTAAGCGATTCAGTTTACGTTCCAGCAGAACGTTTTGTTGCAACAGCTTCTGTATCTGCGCTTGAAGCTTGTTCACGATATTCTCCTCCTCGGTTTCCAGCGAGTGTTCGATGGCGACTTTTTCCCGTCTCAGTTTCTCTCCTTCCCCGTGTAATCTCTGTATTTTCTCTCTCAACCGTTCTCGCTCTTTCGCCAACGTTTTCTTCTCCTTCGCGAGTTGATCCACTTGTCGTTGTAAACGGTTCCCGACAAACTCCGTCTCGCTTTCCAACTGTCTCTCCAACTCAACTTTTTCCCGCATCACTTCGTCCAACTTCTTCTGCAACGCGTTCGAGATGTGTTCCTCTTCCTGGTCTATTTGTACCAACAGTTTATTCTTCTCCGCGTTCATCGTTTCGATTTTTCGCATGAGTGCGTTCGCGATTAACTCCTCTTCCTTTTCCATCTCCGAGACGACTTTCGTCGTCTGCGCTTTAATCGCGACGTTCTCCTCGAGCAATTTCGCGTTTTTTTCCTTCTCGCTTCGTAACTCGACCGCGAGTTTTTCCAACTGCGCTTGGAGTTCAATCACGTCCACCATTACTGAGTCTCTTCGTACGCGCGTGTGTGTGTGTAGTCTCTCTGAGTCATGCGCTCGAGGAAGAGTGCGTGTCTTATAAAACCTGTGTGAGAGGAGGAGTGTATTCAAAGTGCGGAATAACCCAAAAAATCATGAAAGAAGAGAAAGCACAGAGAGAGAGAGAGTTAAGCATATATACTTTTAAGAACACCTCTGTCTGAAAAGAATTCGAGCAGAGAATAAAGGTAAAATGACGACGATGCGTCTTTTTAACGCGTAAACGCGAACACGAGCGCTATTTGTTTTATTATATAATATTTATCGCGATGTGGATTAAAATTTCTAGAAGCGCTATTATAATAACATGGTGGTGGTGGGTTTCATCGCGACGGTCTCCTGTTGTTGTTGTTGTTGTTGTTGTTTGGAGTGTTGTTGTTGTTGTTGTTTGGAGGTTGCGCGTTCGCTAAACCTTGCGCGAACGCTTGGAGGCCGAAAGCGAGGAGAGGCGCCAAATCGTCGCCCCGAGTGTTCGGCGGCGGCAAAGTACTACTACTCGTCGCGCCCGCGTGACCTCCTAAAACCTCGCTTCGTCCTTCGCTAATCGCATCCGCGTCTTCGGCAAATACCGTTTGGCCTCTCGTGTTTCTCATTCTGTTTTCCATGACTTTGAGCATTGGCGTAATCGCTCGACCAAAGGGCGTATTCAAGACTTCGTTCGGTAAGTGAACGATGTGTTCGGGAATCTTCTTCCCGACTAAAAACTCGCAACACTCGTCCGAGAAGTTGTTGCAATTGTGTTCCAACAAATTATACGTGCCAACGTTAAACCGTGGGTGTATTTCGTCCAGAAACGTTTGGAATAACTCCTCGTCGACTTGCGTCTCGCCCATTTTTAAGATCTGTTTCGGAACGCCAAACTGCGTCTGCTTTGGAATTCCAACTTGCATTCCGTGGCCAAACCAGTACTCTTTCCCGAAAATATGCACGGACGTGTGCCACACGCCGTCGATTTTCTTCCCAAGGAGTTGCTCGGAAAGCGCAGAGGCTAAGCCGTCGCTGTTTTAATGATGATAATGCGTGCAAAGAGAGAGAGGTGTGAGTCTATCTAAAGAGAGAGAGAAGAAAACGAAACGTCGCGGAATGTGAAAGCAAGCGCGGCGCACCTCAAATCGTACACGAACAGTTCAACCGCCACAAACTTTAAGTGCGAAGAGGAGGTCATTTAGTACTACTACGCGCGTGTGCGTATATTTATATATTTATCGCGTGCGTGTTATCGTGCGCGTTTATTAAAAAGTGTTCTTAATGACGAAAAGAAGAGAAGTTTACTTTTCTCTCACACGTGACAAACGCAGACACATTCTCGCGCTCCTTTATGAAGCTCTTGTTGTGCACAGTTTCTGCACCTACTACAGTACATCTAAATCTAAATCGCTATCTAATAACGACTCTGCTAAGTGTATATATGTTGTCAATCAAAGTCTGCAAAATTTTCTTCTGCCATCGACGCCTAATGATGGTCGCGTAATAACGCGTTCGATAACGCAATAGTAGTATTCTTTGAATTAATGGGAGACGTACTCGCTGTACCGACTGGGTTTGAGTCTTTCGCGAGTGCACAGGCTCTCCCAATCCGCGACGCCCGGGGCTAACGCCTCCAACGCGAGCGCGAAGGAGAGGACGGGTTTGTCGCCGCCGCCGGCGCGCCTCGCGTGTTTGACGACGTTCCAAAACACCCTCGGCGACGCCATGGCCATTCTTTCCGGGGCTAAATTAACTCGATCTTGGTCGTTTTCGGCGACTATTTTAAGAAGCGCGATTAAAAACGGCAGAGGAATTTCCGGGAAGACGTCTTGGAGTTGCGATTTTTGGTGTTGCGTTTTCAGCGCCAGCTCTTTGGCGATTGCGTACGTCGCCAAAAGACGACCGGCTGGGTCATTCGGTAACGGTTGAATCGAGTATTGGTTGTTCAGAACCGCGGCAACTTTTTGCCTGCCTTGCGTTTCAATCATTCTTTCGTCGATGGCGTTGCGTAACTCGGTGCGTAACTCGGTAGTCGCGCCGCCTTGCGTCGCTCGGAGTAAAACAGCTGCGGATTGGGCCATACCTTCGCGTTGGCGAGAAAGGAAATCATCGTTGTCGTCCCTGCCATCCGGATCGTCAAGCATGCGAGCGGAGGCTATTTCCGAATCGGGCAGAATACCGTTGAGTTTTCTTCGGAGCTTTGCATCCGCGACGTCGTCGCGAACGTCGTCGTTTTTCTGTTGCTTGCGCTTCTTGCCGTGGTTGTTTTTCGCCGCAATTGGTTCTGGCGGAGGTATTTCCTCAGCAGCGACGACGTTGGTGGCAGTCATTAACGTTTCTTCTTCTTTCTTTAGTGTCAACGATGCTGCGGTTTCAACGCTCACAAAGTCGCGATTTCGCACGCCGAGTAAGCCGATGGCGCATGTTTTCGGTAAATCTTCGCAGCTTCGCATCGGAAAGCCGCACTCGATGATTGGTTTTTCCTCCGCTCGGATGCCGGTCGCTTCCAAGCACATCCGCTGAAGTTCGGCAACAGTCGTGTTTTCTCTGTTTGGTAGTCGTAATTCGTAAATGCTGCTTCTGTTACATTTCACGCGCACTCTCCATTCGTCGCTCGCATCGGCTTTGGTGATATTCTTGTGAATGTTGTTGACGACGTTCACCGCTTCTTCTTGTTGAATTTGTATCGTCGACGCGAAGTCTTCCTCTTCCTTCTCCGAAAAGAAATTCTCCTCGTGTGATTTCGGTTCTGCATTTTCCTCGATATCTACCAGCGACAACTTCTCCAAAACGCGCCTCCCCGATCGATTGACTTCTTCCGCGAGACTGTTCTCCATCTTCTCCGCCGACTGGTCGTTTTCTTCGTCCTTCCTCTCGTAGTTGTCGTGGGAGCGTTTTTCCTTCTCCGCCTTCTCCCATTTAATAAACGCCGCTCTCGCTTCGAGCATCGTTTCTTCCGCCGTACCTCGCGCGACGAGCACTTCCACGTGCACGATGCTTTGCTGTCCCATTCGGTGCGCTCGAGAAATTACTTGTTCCTCTAAACTCACATTTTCCAAAGGTTCCATCAAAAAGACGCGATTGACAAAGGAAAGATCCAAACCTTCCGCCGCAGATCGATCTAATAGTAAAACTGGACAGTCCGGATCGTCTCTAAACTGAGACAAAGCGGCATCTTTCTGTTCACGACTGTATCCTTGTCTGGAGAGCGATTGAAGCGGTACTCGACCTTCCGTTAAACACACGTCGACGACGTGTAAATGCGTCTTGAACGAGCTAAAGACGACAATCTTTGGCAACTTTTTTGTAGCGTCGAAAGACGCGTCAACCTCGCGTCTTAAGATGGGCAACTCAATTAATCCTTTCATTCGCGTGTCCGTTCTGTACCCGTATCTTAAATAGGGAACTTGATTCGCTAAGTGCTCCAAGTCAGCCTCGCTGAAATTTTCGCGATTGGCGTGCACTTCCACCAGATGCTCTTTGACTATTCTCTCCGTAGCTTCGACGCTTTCCAACTGCGTCTTAGTGACTGCTACGTTTAACTCGCGCAAACGGCTGAGCAAAAAATCAGCCTTGGAACTCTCGTGCGAAGAGCGCTCGTCGTTCATGTTTACCGTCCAACCTCTTTGCACGTACGAGCATTGTAACTCGATGAGATCCTGAGGTACTGGCTGACACGGCATCGGGTTGTCCTCGCGAGGCGTCGCCTCTTGCATTTTGTACGGAATTCCACACTTTGCGCATCCGCGAGGTGCCGGACGACGAACTCTCTTCGCATCATCATCATTATCATCATCGTTGCCGCCTTTCATCATCGTGCTCTTATTTTGTACGCACTCGACGCACAAAACGTGCGCGCACGGCGTGACCATCGGTAAATACGCCAAAATGCCGCAAACATCGCACACAAACTCGTACCGTGTCATCGCGGGAATCACGCGATTAATCATGCCTTGAATTTTCACGGCATCCGTCATATTCAGTTTCGCTTTCAAGTGCGCGGATAGATCTTGTTCTGCTTCATCGATTTCGTCGTTTGAATACGTCAGAGGCATATCGCCGATGACGCATGCAGCTTCGCGCAAGTTCACCACCGTCTGTCTCGCTTCTTTCGCGTTCTTTGAGCTGAGTAAACTTTGCTCGTGGTTTGGGTCGAACCAATCCGCGAGCAACATCGATCGTTGCACGTGCGAAACCATACGGTTGTAGGATAACGCGTGCTCTTTCGTAAAAGGTACGGAATGTGTAATTTTCCGAACCGGAGGTAACCTTATGTGCGATTTACACGTGCGAATCATTATGCGCTGCAAAAGCTCGAGTAAAATTCGCGCCGCTTCTGATCGCGCATAAATCATCGCGACGGATTTATCCGTATCGTTTTCTTCCTTCTTCTTCTTATTGTTATTCACGTTCCTTTGCTCGAGAGGTCTTGAGACTAACGTGGCAAAAAGTCTCGCGTTGGCGTCGAAAGGCGATTGCTTCAGAAAGCCGAGCAAAGGTTGCAAGTGCGCGACGGTTGCTCCGCGAAACGTTGCAGGCGTTGGCGTACCAGTCATGAGCCATTTTGCGTGACTTTTCAAGTTTGTAATGACGTGAAACCTGTTCGATAACGCCAAAGATGCACCGATTTGGTGGCCTTCGTCTAAGACGATGCGATTGAAATGAATCTGAAAAAACGCGGAATCCTTGTTTCCAAACTGCGACGAAAGCGCGGATAATGGCAAGATAATTATATCCTTATCCGCGAGTTCTTCCTTCCACTCTTCCATCCTCCCGTTCGTTCTCCATTCGTCCGTTCTATACGTGTCGCATTCGCAAATGTTTTCGAGCTTTTGTACGTACGAGCCTAAACCGTAATAATTGTTCCGCTCGGCTCTTCTTTCCGAGTCGTGCGTTTGATTGTGAATGACGCCAATTCTAGGAATACCGTCTTCGCGCTTTCGAGAGCCACAACAATAGGCTATCTGCTCGAGCCAATGCGCAACAAGCGGCTGCGGAACGATAATCAACGTCGTTTTCGCGAGATAAATTCTCTTGCCACCGATAATCGTCGGATTGTCCAATTTTTGCAACTGCGGCACTTTGAAGCCGCTCTCCTCTCTTTCGATTTCGAGCCAAGCATCGTGAAGAGCGCGCTTGTCGAGCACGAGAATATCACCGGGTTCTCTCCCATTTTTTTTTTCTTCTTCATCTTCTTGTTGTTGCTGCACCGCCGATAAAGATGGTGGACCAAACGCGTATCCAGATTGAGATTTTGAACTCGCTCGTCGAATGATGTTGAACGCGTCTAAAACCATCGGTTGATCGTCGTTTCTTCGGAACGGTGGAATGACGAGATACTTCTTCTCCGATATTTCGCCCGCGTTGCGCAAGACGAATTCAATCACATCGCGCGTTGGCTCTTTGCCGCTTCTTGCGTGAGAGAGTTTGAACGATTGCATAAAAAATCGCGTGTTTCGTTTCAAGCTTTCCCGGCCATCGTCGTTGGCGACATCTTTTGTATTCTTGTTCGCGTTGCGATAATAATACCCAGGCGGCGAGGACCACGTCGAAACGTCTTCATTGAAATATAAATCTTCGTAGTTTCTACCACGACCAGATTTATTTTCGTTGGTCGCGTACGAGGCGAGCGTCGGCAACGCACCAACGAGCATACCTTTTTTTTCGAGATTGGCGTAGAGACCTAGGGGTGTCGACGCGCTGCTTCGACGCGACCGGCGTAAATTTGAAGTTGGCGTTTTCGATGCTGCTAATAACTGGTTGTTCCGCTTTTTCTTTCCTGGCTGTTCGTGTTTCTTGCTGTTTATCTTTGCTTCAGATGATGGCGTTTTTGCGTCCTTGTCCTCTGCATCTTCTTCTTTTATATCTTCTTCCTCCTCGTCGGCGGCGTCGTCCGCTGGCGTTGCTACTTGTTCTTCTTCAAAGACCGGTTCGTCTACGTAATACGGAACCTTTTCTTCCATGTTCTCTTTCTCTGGATGTTCAAATTTTATCGTTAAGCCTTTCGGTGGCGGCGCGTAGCTCCCTCGAGTCGCTAATATTAAAGCGCACACCGTGACGGTTTTACCTAAACCTGGCTCGTCGCACAGAGCGCCTCCGCAGGAATCGCTGAAATAGTTTGGCGGCGTTCTCGAAAGAATCCCGGTACTCGTTTGCATGTAAAACGGAAACTCCTCCCGGTTACCGTTTTCATCATCGTCATCATTAGAAGCGAACAATTCCACCCATCCTGGTTCTAAAACCACCCCCAACGAATCCCTTCGCTCTCGCATTCTCATCCACGCCAACGCCGCTCTCTGATGCGGATGCAACGTCAACTTCAATCCGGGCGACGTCTGATCCATCACCGCTCGAAACCCTTTCGAAACGCACTGTAACCGTCCCGCGGATTTAGCATCTAAATTCTTCACGATTCTTTCCAACGCCAACGCCGGTAAATCCCCAGGACACGGAAACCTCTCGTCAAATCGATCAATCGTCGGCAACTTGGAATCCTTCCGCGCTTCCGGTCGAAGCTTTTCCAGTTGCGATTTTAACGTATCGTGTTCTCCCGCGCCTCGGTGCATCTGACACCCAATCACGCCGCAGAAACTCTTCTTTGTCTTCTTCTTCTCTCGTTTTGCTTCTTCTTTCCCTTGTTTTTGTTCTCGTTCTCGTTGTTCTCGTTGGTCCAAAAAATGTGTCAACACGAATGCTAAAGATTTCGGAAACTTTGCAATCCCATCCTCTCGTCGTTTCTCCGCCTCTTCCTTCTCTACCTCGTTCGTTTTAAAAAACAATCCTCGAGGAAGTTTCCCACGCACGGCGGCGACGAACAACTCCTTGTCTTCTTTTTCTTTTTCTTTTTCCTCTTCTTCTTCCGTTGTTCCATTCACTTTCTCCACCAAACGAATCTCCACGACATCTCTCGAGAGTAAATCGAGCACGTGTTTCTCCAACACCGACGACGATGATACTCCTCCTCCTTTTTCAATCTCCCACTCCCCTCTCGCGTGCGCTTCCTCCGTGAGCAGCAGCAGCAGGTGTTGTCGTCGTTTCAACGCGCCTCCTCGAGAAGAATGAGAAGAAGTACGCGCGCGCACGTGGACGCGAAACTCGCCTCTGATTCGCATTTTGAGAGTGAGGAGAAAAAGAGGAAACGAGACGATGGTCTTCAGTATACGAACACGAATGCGAACACAAAGGCACGCGAGCAACACCACCGGCAGCGATAATAATAATAATAATAAGAACACGAATAACGCGGGAGGATACTAATAATAATAATAATAATAACAACAACAACAACAATAATGTTTTCGACGAAACTGATTCACCCGAACCAGGAAATCGAGTACGAAATCGCGCACTCCCCCGTGAGAGCGTTGAAACATTCCTACGGGAGCAACTTGCGAAGAGCGAAAAGTTTAGATTTACCTCGAGACGCGTTCGAGAGACGCGTGTCGGAGGAGAAATTTAGAAGTTTGAAAGAGCACTTGAAACGATTCGAGGAGGAGAACAACGAGGACGGGGAGGAAAAGGATGAGCATTCGTCATCTTCTGAAGATGACGACGAGGAGAGGAGAGACGAGGAGGAAGACGAGATATCGCTGGCGGGGAACGCGAGAAGAAGACTAAGGAGAAATAGTAGCAGGAAGAGCAGTAACAGAAGCGATGAACGACGCGATGGAAAACATCATCGACGAGCGCCACAGACGAGTAGTAGTAGTAGTAAGAGCAGAAGAAAAAAGTATCGCTTCCCTTTAGCCTCTCTGATCGATTTCCGTAAACTTGGGAGGCACAAGCGGTACGCGGATTTAACCATGTCTCGACCGCTCATGCGAGGGTGGTTGCACTGTTTGTTAGCTTCAGTTGGGTACCCGATATTACTATACAACAACAAATCGGAATGGTTTCGAGTGCACCCGAGAACCTTTTGGTTGATGATGTGCACGCTGGTGCCGTATACGTGTTCGACGTTTTTACACTTCATTCCGTGGAAATCGAGGTTCGCGCACGACGTCGCGTTGAGCGCAGATTTTCTCGGGATATCCTTCGGGTTCACCTCACACACGGTGTTATTCTCCGGGGATTTATTTCAAGGCACAGAAGCGCGCGTCGCTGTATGCGCGACGTCGATTCTTTTCTTCATGCAAATCCTCGCGTTTCGCCAAAAGCAAACGTGCGTGATGAAATACATGCGAAGAGAACGGTTCCTCATTTTCGCGTTCAACATCGTCTTGTTGATGATCACCGAGACGAAATACATACACGGCGTCAGTTGGAAAACAAACGTAGCTATTCAGTTTACGAGTAAATTCCTATCGCCTTTTTACTTTGTCTATTGCACTCGCATGGATTGTAAACGACGAAGCCCTATGACGATTCCGGGCGTTTGGTGCGCGCACGAAAATTGGCATCTCATGATCTTTGCAAACCATTTGATGCAAATATACGCCATGATTCGGTTAGTCGGGGATTATTGTCCAGAAAACAGAGCGTGTAGCGACGTTTTGAGTAGCTGGTAGAAAAGTAGAGTAAGAGTTGAAGGATCGGATGAAGAGAAATAGTAGTGGAGAGGAGAACGAAGAAGAAGACACGACGGATGACGAAGCTTACGTTGAAGAGGGGATAGTGATAACGCGAAGATGACCAGGATTTTGTCAACCGCTAGATTAGTTTAGTTTAGACGTGATTATACACTCATGAACCTAGCGGACAATAAAACGCGGATAAGTAATTTCTTCGTTATATATATATATTCTCTTTAACTATAATTCATACGTATACGTAACGGGGTTTGGGGTGGATGACCCTCCTCTATTTGCAGTTTCTTTCAGGACTTCCACGCCATCTCGAAGGATTCTCCAGCCAGGCCCGTATAAAGGTCGAGGAATCGTTATCCTTATAGTAGTGATATCTGTTGGAGCGCGGATGACAAATGGCACCGTTCCAACTTCAGCTGGATTGTCATACGCGATTCCAGTATCCGTTCCGTCGAGTAACGTTGACAAAGCTTTTGGGGGGGTTCCTCGGTCCGGAACAATCCCAGAAACAACGAATGGATTCACTTGCGCCCCAACAAACTCCACTTCGCTGATGTGGAGGCCGATTGTCGAACTCGCCTTGACAGAAACCTCAAAGGTGTAGTCCGATAATGATACACACGAACTCGCCGGACCGGTGTTGGCGTCGGAGCACGTAAATTTCGCTTGAAACGCAGTTGCGGAAGTAAACATGCCAGTTTGCGCCGTCGTCGCTGCGGATCCGGTCCACGAGGAAATGTCGTGGTTGAACGCAGAAGCGTAACCAAACATATATTGCATATTAGTTACTTCCGCTGTGGTCCAACTCCCAATGGCTTGGTTGAACGCAGAAGCTTGATAAAACATTCCATACATATTTTTCACTTGCGCTGTATTCCAATCCCCAATGTCTTGGTTGAACGCAGAAGCGGAGTGAAACATATCATACATAGTAGTCACTTTCTCTGTGTTCCACTTCGATATGTCGCCGTTGAATGTACTTTTATCGCCAAAGCCTTGAAAAACACTTCCATCATATCCACTCATATCCGTCACCAAACTCGTATCCCAATTCGGCATCGTCCCGTACCAAACGTCTTGCGATCGAGCCCAGTCTATACATTCTCCAGTCTCCGCAATCGCTGTAGATTCATCCAAACATTCCGCGACGAAAGTATGCCAGCTCGCGTCTGGAATTGGCGAGGGACCTTCGCACGAATTCGCCGGACCGGTGACGACGTTGGAGCACTTAAATTTCGCTTGAAACGCAGAAGCGACGGAAAACATATTCGTTTGCGCTGACGTTGCTGCGGTTCCGGTCCACGAGGAAATGTCGTGGTTGAACGCAGAAGCGTAACCAAACATATATTGCATATTAGTTACTTCCGCTGTGGTCCAACTCCCAATGGCTTGGTTGAACGCAGAAGCTTGATAAAACATTCCATACATATTTTTCACTTGCGCTGTATTCCAATCCCCAATGTCTTGGTTGAACGCAGAAGCGGAGTGAAACATATCATACATAGTAGTCACTTTCTCTGTGTTCCACTTCGATATGTCGCCGTTGAATGTACTTTTATCGCCAAAGCCTTGAAAAACACTTCCATCATATCCACTCATATCTTCCACCAAACTCGTATCCCAATTCGGCATCGTCCCGTAATTATTTTTAGACGCCCAATCCGTGCACTCGCCGGTAACCGGTGCTTCTGCTAAACACAAAAGAACGAAATCGTCCCAACTCGCCGACGGTATTGGAGTTAGAGGAGGCGGCGGCGGAGGCGGAGCAGGTGGACTCGGCGGTGGACTCGGCGATGGCGGAGGTGGTGGGGGTGAAGGCACGACAAACCCAGAAATCTCCCATTCCCATAAGCCGTTGTAGTTTTTGTTCGGTGAGTTCGGGTGCGGATACACGGTTATTCGAAACCACGCCGAAAACGCTGGATCAAAACTGATTTCAATTTCCTCTAGCGAAACGTACGTGACATCGGTTGCAAAACCAGCAGAGCTCGGGTTTGAAACACCAACGAAAGCACTTCCATCCCAGTACTCGATTGTGATATCGCCTTCAAAATGGTTCGCTCCCGGCTGAGTAAACTTCATCGACGTCACCAACTTGCTACCGGAAGCGAAATTGTACGTCCATTTTGAAGTCGGACCTGAATTGGTGTGTGCCCCATGATCCCAATCCGATATTGAAGCGTCGAATAAGTTTGAGGGACCACGACTTGACCATGCATTAGTATAAAAATTCCATGCGTACACGCGATCGCCGTTGCTTAGTTCAGAATAAGCGTTTGGCAAATCGTCGCCAGATTGGACGACGAATCCATCCGCAGTGCTGTAGGAAATTTCCCGCTGATTATTGAGCGGATCGTTATTTGACAGCGAGGAGGGGACTGGCGGAGGACTCGGTGGCGGAGGTAACGGCGGTGGAGGCAACGGCGGCGGAGGCAACGGCGGTGGAGGTAACGGCGGTGGAGGCAACGTCGAAGCAGTCTTTATGTAACAGTGGTATCCATCTCGACTGTTGAGTTTCCCTCCATCGAAAACATTTGAAGAGCTACACGGGGACGAGCCACCATTGCAATACGTCTGATAATTTTCACCATCTATACTTTGCGTACCTCCCCATTGATTGTTTTGGAATGTATTCGTCGATTCAACAACATAAGCGTTCCAATCCGTAATTAATCGACACTCAGGTGTATCCCAAATATCCCGAAGTACAACTTCGGCAGCTAAACACCACGCGAATGCGAAACACTTTGCCTTACATCGGTCCAGAGCTTGCTCAGCATTAGTACCGCTCGTGTGAGGGTTCAAATCGTAATAGCCTTTCGAGAATTTTATTGGGTAACTGCCATCAGATTGACGACACTCGCCTTCACCAAGATACGAGTAAGCAGTGATTAACCAAGTACTTTTAATCGTATCGCACGAACTCGCCGGACCGGTGACGGCGTCGGCACACGCGAATTTCGCTTCAAATGCAGTCGCTCCGAGAAACATGTTAGATTGCGCCGTTGTCGCTGCCGTTCCCGTCCACGAGGAAATGTCTTGGTCGAACGCAGAAGCGGAAGAAAACATATGAGACATATCAGTCACTTTTTCTGTGTTCCAATTTCCAATGTCTTGGTTGAACGCAGAAGCGGAATTAAACATATAATCCATCCATTTCACTTTTTCTGTGTTCCAACCCCCAATGTCTTGGTTGAACACAGAAGCCTGAGCAAACATTCTGCTCATATCAGTCACTTGCGTTGTGTTCCAACTCCCAATGTCTTGGTTGAACGCAGAAGCGGAATAAAACATATCATACATATCATTCACTTGCGCTGTGTTCCAATTCCCAATGTTTTGGTTGAACGCAGAAGCGGAAGAAAACATTTCATTCATCTTAGTCACTTTTTCTGTGTTCCACTTCGAAATGTCGCCGTTAAAGGCGTTTTTTCCAGTAAAAGTGGAATTCATATCTTCCACCAAACTCGTGTCCCACCCCGGCATCGTCCCGTAATTATTTGTAGACGCCCACTCAGTGCATTCACCGGTGACTTCCGCACCATTTTCCGCTAAGCATTCTTCAACGAACTGTGTCCAACTTGCCGACGGAATCGGATCCACCATTCCTGGGCAGCCGCCACCGCTCCACATCTCGAACGAAGCGCCGCCCTCCAACCCTCTCGCGTTGTATCGATCCCCGGGCATGGAGAACCACGTGTCGGCAACACCCGTTTCTTTGCCGCAATCTCTCGGAAACCCCACGTCCGGGTCGTTGTAGTTACAAAATTGCCACTTGTTGGCGCTGGAGCGTAAATCGTCTAAAGTATCGAAGAGATCAAAATCCGTGCCTAGCACGTTGTTCGTGTCCTTCCACGTGTACGTGAACAACGAATACGCGTCAAAGTTCGACGGAATATCTGTGATGCGATGATAATACGCGTGGTCTGCACCATTTCGAACGTATTTCACGAGCGGGCAAAGCTGAAATGCTTCGTTGAACGCTGTTTCCCCGATATCCACCGTCACTTGATCCCCGTCGTCGCTCAGCGCCACCGCCGTAAAAAACATCCCCGGCGCAGGAGGAGGCGGCGGAGGAGAGGGAGGAGAAGGCGGGGGAGGAGAAGGAGCTATCCACGTGCTTTCGATAACATTGCAAGAACTCGCAGGGCCGGAGGTGCCACACGTGTATTTCTCTTGAAACGCAGAAGCGTCGAGAAACATATTCGTTTGCGCCGATGTCGCTGCGGTTCCGGTCCACGAGGAAATGTCGTGGTTGAACGCAGAAGCGTAAGAAAACATATATTGCATATTAGTTACTTCCGCTGTGTTCCAACTCCCAATGTCTTGGTTGAACGCAGGAGCTTGATAAAACATATACATCATAGTAGTCACTTTCTCTGTGTTCCAACTCCCAATGTCTTGGTTGAACGCAGAAGCGTCAGGAAACATAGAATTCATAGTAGTCACTTGCGCTGTGTTCCAACTCCCAATGTCTTGGTTGAACGCAGAAGCTGCAAAAAACATTTGATACATAGTAGTCACTTTCCCTGTGTTCCAACTCCCAATGTCTTGGTTGAACGCAGAAGCGTATTGAAACATATTGCCCATAGTAGTCACTTGCGCCGTGTTCCAACTTCCAATGTTTTGGTTGAACGCAGAAGCGTCACGAAACATAGAATTCATAGAAGTCACTTGCGCTGTGTTCCAACTCCCAATGTCTTGGTTGAACGCAGAAGCGTAATAAAACATATATCTCATATCAGTCACTTTTTCTGTGTTCCACTTCGAAATATCGCCGTTGAATGTCCTTTTATCGCTAAAGCCTTTATAATGGCCACTCATATCCGTCACCAAACTCGTATCCCAATTCGGCATCGTCCCGTACCAAACGTCTTGCGATCGAGCCCAGTCTATACATTCTCCAGTCGCTGCAGATTCATCCAAACAATCCTTGACGAAAGTATGCCAGCTTGTACCGGCCGGAATTGGCGAGGGACCTACGCACGAATTCGCTGGACCGGTGACGGCGTCGGTGCACTTAAATTTCGCTTCAAACGCAGAAGCGCCGGAAAACATGTTCGGTTGCTGAGTAGTTGCGGCAGCTCCAGTCCACGAGGAAATGTCTTGGTTGAATGCCGTCGCGCCACTGAACATGTACGTCATATCGCCCACTTGTGAAGTGTCCCAACCTCCCAACCTCCCGATGGCTTGGTTGAAATCTTTGGCCATATTGAAGGTGCGATGCATGCGGGTCACTTGCGATGTGTCCCAACCCGAGATGTCTTGGTTGAACCTGTATGCAAAATAAAATGTCTCAGTCATATCAGTCACTTGCGCTGTGTTCCAATCCCCAATGTTTTGGTTGAACACTTGAGCGTTATTAAACATAGCTCTCATAGTCGTCACTTGCCCTGTGTTCCAACTCGAAATATCGCCGTTGAATTCTGTATACCAAATTGCAGGATTATTCCTCCACGGGTAAAAAAGATCCTTCATATTTTTCACTCTACTCACATCCCAATTCGGCATCGTGCCGTAATTCGTCGTCGACAATCCATACGTCGTGCACTCGCCCGTGACTGGTGATTCTTTCAAACACAAATCAAACGCGCCGAAGAAGGTTTCATCTGTCAAGTACGTCGGCAACGGCGGCGGAGGCAACGGCGGTGGAGGCAACGGCGGCGGAGGTAACGGCGGTGGAGGCAACGGCGGTGGAGGCAACGGCGGTGGAGGCAACGGCGGTGGAGGTAACGGCGGCGGAGGTAACGGCGGTGGAGGCAACGGCGGTGGAGGTAACGGCGGTGGAGGTAACGGCGGTGGAGGCAACGGCGGTGGAGGCAACGGAGGCGGTGATGGAGGCGGTGATGGAGGCGGTGGTGGAGGTGGTGAAGGTGGTGAAGGTGGTGGTGAAGGAGGTAATGGAGGCGGTGAAGGAGGAGGCGTGTATCGATATTTCACTCGTAAGAGTCTCTCTCTCAACTCCGCCGCCTTCTTCCTCAATTCCGTCAATCTCTTTTCCACGTCTATCTCTTCCTCGTTCTCACCTCCTGCAATTAATCTCTTACTCACGACCACATTATTCGTGCTCGCGTTGGCGTACGAGATGAGTTTCGCACGCGTGCGCATCGTGTCGACTTCCACATGCATTTCCCTTTCGTCTTTTGACACGAGAACAGTTTTCTCGTCTTTACCGTCGGGGTGGACGATAATCTCGTTCATCGGTTTTTGTTTCCGCTCTTGTGCCGCATTTCTTTCCAAAACAAAACAACTGTCATAAACGCACTCGGCTTCGTAGGAGAGTTTCCCATCCGGGGCGCAATACGACTGTTTTCCCGACAACGCCAACACAAATCCGTCGGCGCACACTGGTCTGCACGTTTGACCTATCGGCAACTTTGAAGTGCAATTACCAATATCGCCGTTCTCCGGTGCCACCGATGCGTCACAGTGCGCCGGCGAAGAAGGAGGCGATTTAGTAGCGTCATCAACTTCGACGGCGGAAACGCCTCCGCGGCCAAAGCTCGTCCCGAAAATAAAGGCGACAAACGCGAACGCGAAAAGTATCCGCTTCCTAAACGAGAGACGAAATACCACCATTGGTCGCATCTTCCCCGCCCTTCCGGTGGTCGTTCTTCTTCTTCTTCTTCTTCTTCTCGATGACTTCTCCTCCTTCGCGGAAGAAACAGAAGAACGCATTTTGCTTTCGTTTTGGTGCGTGTTTGTGTGTTGCGCAGAAACGTATACTCGCTTGAAGAGTCACAAACACGAACGAACGAACGAGAGAGAGAGAGAGAGAGTGAGAGAGAACTCCGCGCGAAGCGCACCTTTACTAAAGCGTTGTTTGAAAAGAAGAGAGAAGTCTCTCTTCCTCTCTCTCTTTCTCTCGTCTTCGCTCGCTCTCACTCAAACGACCTTTGCTCCGAAAAAACGATTCGATCTTTCTTTCTTCCTCTTCCCTTTTTCCTCCGGGATCGTCGTCTCTCGCGTGCGTTTTCTTTCCTTCTCTCTCTTTTTCTCGTCTCGTCTCTCGAGTGAAACTCGACGAGATCGCGCGTTTCGAGATATATATATATATATACGCGCGCGCGCGCGACCAACGAGAAGTGCGACGAATGAATACTCCGAGCGAGAAGAAAGAAAAACGAAGAAGCGCAGAAAGAAGAGAAATGAAACGATGTTTAAGAGTGCAACTCCAGCGAGCGCGCTCTCTTTGAGGATTTTGATTTGGAAAGGACAAAAAAAACAAGGGGTCGAAAAAACCTTCCTCTTCTTTTCTCGTCTGTCTGGCACATTTTTTTTTTTTTGCTTCTGCATTTGCCTTTTTTTCATCTTTTTCTTTCATGAAGTCTTTTTCTCTCGCCTCACAAAAATTAAAAATGTCCTCCTCTGGAAAGGACTTCGACGACGCGGACGGACGACGAAGGGACACCGAGACGAAGAAGAAGAAGGCAACGACAACGACGACAACAACAACAACAAAGGATGCGTTGGAACGCGCGTTATCGCGACACGAGAAATACGTTTCCTCTTCTTCCGAGGGACGGTTCGCCGAAGATCTAGGTATACACCTTCTTTCGTTCTTTCTCTCTGCTGTGCAACGAACTGACTCGAAATTCAATCTCTTCAATCTCTGTAAAGCGGAAAACAGAAAAGACGCGACGAGAAAAGTCGCCAAACTGACGTCCACGTTAGTCTCCGGCATCAATCGAGGCGTCTTGGAGGTGTTTGAAAACCAAAAAGAAGTCGAGAAAGAGGCGAAAGTGTTGCAGAAAAAAGTGGACGCGTTCAAGTGCGAAAGCCGAACGTGGGTGAAGAGTTTACGCGACTTCGACGAGTCGTTGAAATCAATCGGAGATTTTGAGAATTACGTGATGACGCTGGAAAACGAGTTAAAAGGAATCGCCGAAGAACTGAAGAAGAGGAAAGAGCAGTGAAGTAGTTTAATAGTTATGCGTACCTAGAGATGTTGGTATTGATAAGACTTGTAGTAATACCATTTTGCTTTCGCGATAAAAGCGCGTATGTTTAAAAACGTGTTATATGTTTTTCTCTCTCTCTTTCTCTCTCTCTCTCTCTATTTCTAAAAAAGCTATTCATGCATTTGCGCGTCGACGACGCCGGCAACTGTTGCTGCTCTGCAAAAGAGTCTTTCGTTCAACGCTCTCGCGATGGACTGTTTCGCGTGTTCGGCGGCGACGCCTTCCGCCTCTCGAGCGGCGGCGCGCAACTTTTCGCTGTCCGCACCGCCGCGGATAGCTTTTAACGTTTTCGCGTCGAGGAGGCTCGTTGTTGCAGTCGCAGCAGCGCCGGAAGTTTTCTGCGCAGTTGCTTTCTCCTTCCTTTCTTTACCGCCACCGCCAGAACCATTTCCGGCGGCGGCGACGTTGGCGTCGTCGTCGTCCAAAAGCAAGGCCCGCATGCCGCCTTCCTCCTCCTCCATCTCTGCTCTTCCTCCTCCTCCTTTCTGACCACCACCTCCTCCTAAACCACCAAACCCGTGGAATTCGTCTTCTACTAAAAACCCTCTCGACGCGTCAATCTTGCTCATCTTCTGCGCCACGTCCTTCACCGACGCGTCCACGAAATTCTTCGCCCCGGAACCCTTGCTCAAAGGCATCGAAGTAAAAGTCGAAGCCCAATACTCGTCCCACAAACGTTTTAAAATCTGTCCATCCAACGTTGATTTGAAAATCGAAATCGGCAACTCGTAGTACTTATCCTTGTGTACGCCGTAATCTTCAATCTTCGCCGACGGGACGAAATCGCCGACTCCCGAGGACGAACCTCCTCCGCCGCCGATCCTTCTCCCTCCTCTGCTGCTGCTCGTATCGGTATATCCCTCCGGATACGTTCTAAACGCGCCGATCTCCACTCTCCCACTCGCTTGACTCCTCACCGGATCGACCACAATCGCTAAATACGGATCGGTAAACATTTGATTCTGCGACTGCGTATCCACGTCGATGCCGCTCAACCAACATCCGTACCCCGGATGCGAGTGGTACCATCCAACCACGTGTTCCTCTCGCCCGTTTCTCTTCGCGCAATCGTTGTATTCAATCATGTACTCGTTCGCCTCCGATTGCGCGGACACTCTCGTTTCTGTCCCTTCCACCGGTAACGGAAACGCGTCCGCGACGATAAACTTCCCGTCTCGCGTCACTTTCCCTTGCAACAACCCCATCACTTCCAACTCCCCGCCTCGTTTCGCGTGCGTGCTGATTTTAATCAGCGCCAAAGCGGATAATTTCACCTCGGTAAAAAACTTCGCGTCTTTCTTCCACGGTTTTTCTCTGTCGATAGCTTTGTACTCCTCGCGGTCGTACTCGAACAGTTGATCGTCCGCGCTCATCTCCACGATTTCATTCGCCAACTCGAACCGAAATCTTTCCCGTAAACTCGTTCTCATCGTCTCTCGTTTCCGTTCTTCTTCTTCCTCCTCCTCGTCGTCTGGAACAGAGAAAATCGTCTTCATCTTCGCCAAGTCGTGTCGATCGTCAAACGAGTCGTTGAAACCTCTTTACGCTCGTATAACTTTACCAGCACGTGTGATGAGATCTCTTTTTTTTGAGGACGAAAAACACGAAAGTTTCCAACTGTCTCATCTGTGTCTTACTTACAGAGCAACGAATACGTATGCGTAACACATATGTGATGACAAAAAGATGATGATAATAAATTTACAAAGAGCTACTAGTACTCCTACTAGAGCAGCAGTACAAAAGTGGTGGTATTCTCTACTTTTATGCGTGATGATGATGATGTGTGTTTTAGTGTGTCGTTGACGAGGAGACGTCAATCCGAGTACCTGTACTGTTCGTCCTCTTCCGAGGACGAGTAGGCGTCGTCGCCGCCGGAGGAATCCGAGAAGAAGTCCTCGCACGTTTGGGTTTCGCATAAACCCATTCTCGGCGCTTCGGTTTCCTCGTCCTCTTCTTCTTCGTTCCAACCGCCGTATTTCGCTAAAAATGCGAGCGCGACGCCGTTCGTCCAACCGAAACCGGTTTGCGGCGCGTACTCGCCGCCGCGGCCGATGGCGCCGAAAAATCGGCAGTCGTATTTTTCGTGCATCGCGTGAGTGAGACGCAAGCCTTTAGAGACGGATTTACAATACTTGTGCGCTTCATTTTTCGCGAAATTGGCGTAGACTTCGTTTTGTTCGCCGCCGTATTCGGAGACGCCTTCGACGAGCATGTGCGTGAGCGGCGCCCAGACGTTTGGGAAGTCCCACTGTTCTCCAGATTTGACCGTGGAGCACGCGATGCCGGCGACGTCCACGATCGGGGATTGACGTAAACTTTCGCACGCGTCCAGAGCTTCTTTGGAATTCTTCTCGAAAACGCCGCACCACAGAGGGACCCAATCCGAAGCGTACGGGCCTGCCGCGAAGGAGTATTCGTACACCGCGTCTGGATCGTCGAAGCGGTTGTTCTTGTGTAAAGAAGGATCCGTGGTCGTGCCGTCGATGTTGTAGGTATCAAATTTCGATCGTCTCAAGATAAGATCGCGCCAACGCTTTTCTGAATCGTCCCAAATGACCTCGTATATTGCATTTCTTCGAGTTTCCGCCATGATTTCGAATTGCGTTGCGAGTTCTTGAGCGTACTCAACCTCTTCGACCGATTCGACGTTTTGTTCCAACTGTCTCGCCAACCAAGCGATGTCCCGTTCCATTTTGTACATGAATCCGTTCAAATCCGCGGGAACGATTTTGGTCGTTCGGATTGTACGAATTGACTGTCGATCTTCGAACCATCGAGAGGAGAAATCGTGACCGGACTCTGCGGCGGAGGCAATGTCGCGAAACAAATCGGCGCGCAATCGATCGGTTTTCTCCTTGGAATCTTTGGAATCGCAAAACTTGTTACAAAACTCCTTCGCGGTGTCTAAATCTTCGCGATACGATTCCGGTCGAGGTTTCTCGGTATACGCCCAGTATCGCGATAACGTGTGTAAATTTCCAGTCTGTTGCGAGACAACGTTTATGCACTTTTCCGGCCTCGTCATGTATTTGTGCTCGCGTTGTAACAGCTGGACCGCGTATTTCAACAAATCGATATCTCGCGTCGATTCGTATACCGCGCGAACCGCGGTGGCTAATACAGGCGGTTGCGAGCGATTCAAATAATACACGCGACTTCCGTTCGGGACGTACCCGAACCGTTCTACCATAGAGAGTAGGTTTCGAATGACGCCCGTCGCGGTCGAGTACATGTCGCTCTCGAGTAATCCGAGCGCAACCCAATACGTGTCCCAATAATACGTTTCGCGAAAGCGTTCGCCAGGGACGATAGCTACGTGTGGCAAAGGAATTAAAGAGGATTTCTGTTGTTGTGGCGGCATGTGCGGCGGTTGCTTCTGAGGAAACGCGGGGTTGATTTGAAGCTTCGATTTTAACGACCCGGTCAGAGCGCTCACTCTGTCGTTCGTCGAGGAAGAAGAACCACCTCCACTAAACGCAGTTTGGACTTGTTGATTGGCCGCCATAGTTCTAGACTTTTTCGGCGACGCTAACGGCGAATTTGGAATCGGTCCTCTTGGCGTGTTTGATCCCGTCGCGTATTCTAACGGCGTCGCCTGTCGCTGGTTCGCCGACGGCGCTACGCTTCGCGCCAATAAAGGCCACGTGTTGTTACAGTGTCTGGCGAGCTGGATCGCCTTGGCGTGATGCTTATATGCCTCGTCGTCGTCGACTTCCCCTAAGCCGCCACCGCCTTTCTTCGCGCTCGAACTTTTTCCCATCATCGCCGCTTCTTCTTCGTCTTCTTGAATGCTATTCAATCTTCCCATGCTCGTGGATAACTTCACCGTCCCTCCTCCTCCGTTTTCGGCTAATATTTCCGGATGCAACAAATTTGCAATCACCGACGGCACTTCCGTCCAATCGTGCAACAAATGCACCAACGCGTTCGCCACCGTCCCTTCCTCGCCACTACCTCCGTTACCGTTACCAACGTTCACACCCATATCGTTCAATCCGCTCGGCCCGCTATAAAAATGCCCCTCGAAAAATTGCTTCATCACCTCCTCGTTCGTCTCGCTCTCTCTCTCCATAATCTGGTCTCTCCCAGACGCCCCCGCCGCCGCGCCTACCGACGTGCTCTCCTCGCCTCTCCCGCTCCCAATCATCCCACCTTCCCCTAATCGATTATTCCCAATGTTTAAAAAATTCGAAATCGTCAAACTCGCGCTCGTTCGAATCTCCGTGTCCACGAAATCTTTCGAGTCGAGAAAGTTCATCGATTGGTGCGCGGCGTCTAAAATAGCCGCGTTCGTGTACACTTCTTGCACCGACGTCAAGTGATGATGGTGCGAATCAAAACCGTGCGCGAACGATATATCGATCGCGGGCGAATCCGATCGAGGCGGGAGGCCGATTTCATCATCCAGAAGTGGATTTTTGAACGGGGCCTTCCTCGTCGTCGTCGTCTGCGTCTGAATCGTCTTCCCTCTCCCGTCGATGGTTTCAGCGGCGGCTTTTGAAGAAGTCGTCGTCGCGAAATTGTTCTTCTCGTTGGTGTTGTTCGTCTCTTCTACTCTCCTCCCTTTTTCGTCGAAGGAGGAGGACGTGTTGTTCATCATCATTTTCTTCTCGTTGTCCAGAGTTTGGCGCAACCTTTCAAAGTCTTCTTCGAAAAACGACTTCTCCTTTTCCTCCTCGTCTTTGTTCTCGTTTTGCTTCTCGAACGCGTTCAGTATTAAAACGCTCCCCCTCGTCGTCGCTTTTCCTCGACGATGATAGTGATGATGATGCGTGCGTTCTTCAAAACCGGTTCGTCGTCGAGGAGGAAACCACCTACAGGTGGTTGTGGGGGAAACACACGACGACACTCCCGAGTTTTGTCTTTGTTGAATCGCAAACAACGCGGACGAACGAGAAGAGGAAGAAGTGCGGGAGGAGGAAGACCAACTCGTCGCGCGGGTGGTGATCGCAGTAGTAGTCGTAAAAGCGGAGATGATGATGATGGTGATTGTGTGGTTGTAATGAGAGTTTTGCGTTTCTTCTTTCTCTCTCTCTCCGTTATAATAAATTGGAGCAAAACGAGAGAGAAAAAGTGAGGACACGCGTGCGGTAAACGAGTAGATGTTGCGCGACTACGAATACGAGTAGAATGTTGATGTTCTGTTACGTAACGTAATAAATCAGTTACCATCGACGTCTTTCATCAACTCCCCGATTAAATAACTCTGCACTCTCGGTCCGAACGCTTTCGCGTACGAGTCTCGGCTACAGCATCTCCCCATAAACTTGGCGACGTTTGGCCACCGTTTAAAGGAAACGCCTTGAAAAAACTGCGGCACGTAGAGTAAATACGCGGCAACCGCGACGTCGGCGACGCCGAATTGATCCCCGGATAACCACTCGCGTTTGCTCAAAACATCGTCCAATCGTCGCATTCCTTTGGTTTCGTTTTTAATCCCGGTATCGATGACGCGGCCGTTGATGTCTTCTTTGAAACAGATGGGATCTAACGACGCGTTCGCCCACAACACCCACGAATACGCGTTCGCTTTCGCCTCGTCGCTTTTCAACTCCCCGCACTTATCCGCCAAGTATAAAAGAATCGCCCCGGATTCAAAGAGCTCCACGTTTTCTTTGTGTCTCAACGCCGGGACTTGTCCGAACGGGTGTGGGTTCGACACGTCTCTCGGTTCTTTCAATTCGAATTGGACTTCCTTTTCGTACAGGTACCAGTTGATGAGCGGCGATCGCGAGCCTTGCGAGCCGTACAAGATGAATTCATCATTAGTATTCGTAGTATTATTATTCTCGTTGTTATTAGTGTTGCGAGTATTATTCTCGCTGCTGCTGCTGCTACTGTTGTTATAATTCGTATTCGTATTCTCGTCTTCGGAGGAGGAAGAGGCGGACAAAGAGGCGCTTCTTCTCGTCGCTCTCGTCGAAAACGATGCTGAAATGTTCTTCCGTCGTCTTTGAGGATGATGATGTCTCCGAGACTCCAAATCATCATCCATCTCCGCTTTCATCATCGTTCTTGTTGTCCTCCACCTCCCAGTAAAACCACCTTTTTTAGGAGCAGTGGAAGTATTTGTCTTCTTTTTATTGTTCATCGTCATAAAAGTCGTCGAAAGAAGAGAACGTGATGATGATGAATGCGATGATGATGATGCCATCATCATCGTGTTCCCCGGAAGAGAGAGAGAAGAGGAAAAAAAGTGAAGCATCAGATTGCTTCACTTAAAAAACGTCAAAAACACACATAATAGATATGTCGACTGGCACACTTCTTTCGCGAACGACCCAAAAGCTTTCAGTCGCTTTTAATAACCCCTACCACCAGCGAGGAGGTGAACGAGGAGGACTTTTAACGCCCTCCTCTTCGTCTTCGAGTTTTAGCGCGAGTCTCGCGAGAAAAAGCACGTGGTGCTCGTCAAAGAAATTAGCATCCTCCAGAACGTATTATCCATTGGTACGAAGGAATGTCGTCATCGGATGCGCATCGTCGTCCTCGTCCTCGTCGCACTACTCGCAATCAACGATGCGCGTTCTTCCACAACAAAAAAGAAGTCACAATCAACGAACGACGAAAAGAGGGGAAATGAATACGTGCCAAATGGGAAAAAAAGGCGGCGCATTCCTGAAAGAATTCGCCCCGGAACCGACGGAAGAAGAGAAGAAGAAAAAAGAGGAACGAGAAAAAGCGGAAGAATTAGCTCGCACGGGAGGGTTCCCGGAACTTTTGAAAAACAGCAACGACGAGGTGTTCAACGTGAACGTCATGGTGAAAAACAAAGGGTTCGGGGTCCTTTGGAACGGAATCGGGACGTTAACCATTCCGGATACCGGCGCGAAAGAAAACTCGGTCAATCTCGCCAGAGTCGTCTGCGCGCAACGGAAAGCGCTGTTACTCTCCAACTGCCAACGCTTGTACCCGAAGATGCAAAAGTTCCCGATGGAATGGGCCGTGCAGCCGTTCGACGACCCGTACGCGGACCCGCTCGATTTAGATATGATTTTGGACGGAGAGTACGTCACGGAAATGGTCCCGGGGAACTTTCAGTTTTTGAAGAAAGGCCGAGCCGTAGGTCCTGGCGCTTGATTTGATGACGACGACGAGAGAATACTACGTACGTATAAAAATTGAGGAGAGAGGGTAAACGAGAGCGTAAACGACGAGAGAAAGAGAAAAAGAGAGAGAACGTAGTGCTGCTACGACGCGTGTAAAAAACCGAAGAGAGAGACCGAGAGAGAGTATAACAAAGAGCGTTTTAATTCACCGACATCCTTTTAAAAACTGTTGGGAATTTTCCCTCCTTTGCGTAAAAAGGTAGTCCTCACTTCCCTCGCTGCGTTTACTCTACTACACTCTGAATAAAATGTCTATCGCCGCGAGCACGCGACAACCACTTTTACTCCTCTCTCCTGAAAGAAGAAAAACGACGGATAATAGAGGTTGTCCTCTTCTTCTTCGCTCGTCTTTTTCTTCGAGGAAAGGGAGGATTAAGACATATATAAAGTCGTCGAATGAATCCTCCTCTGAAATGCGTCTCTCGGCGGCGGAGAGGAAGGAATTGGAGCGACAACGGAAACTGTTCGAATCGGAACTGGCGAGAAGAGAGCGCGCGAAGCAAAGAAAATCGGACGAGCCGGATTACAAAAAGATGTTTCGAGAGGAGGAGAAAAAATTGAACGAATCTTTGATGTCTGACGACGAGAGTTTCGTGAACGAAGCGGACGTGGAGTTTCGGAGGCGACAGCTGATGCTTCTGAAAGTGGAGAAAGAGTTGAAACCGATGGCGAGAGGGTACGGAGTGTCCCCGTCCGGAACGAAAGCGAAGTTGGTGGAAAAGATTCTCGAACACGAGATGAAAACGCTGGCGATGACGAGCGATTTTAACGAAGAAGACGTGGTGGAAGGCGCGAGTTCGTGGAGGCGAGCGAGGAGCGTGGACGACGCCAAAGTCGCGAGCGAGAAGGAAGGCGAGAATTGGGCGCAAACGGAACGGAGTCGAATGTTGAAAGATACGTACGGGTTTGGGCGAGATGGTGATGATGAAGAAGAAGACACGTGGAGACGAGGTGAAGATGACGAGGAAGACGATGGCTTTACCTCGTACACGGATAGCCGGTTCGGAAGAGAAGCGGACGATTCGATTTACGAGATCGAAAGCGATAATCCGCACTTGGTTTTATCGAAAGATGTCAAGAAAAGAGCGACAGAACAGGATTTGGAACGGAGATACGCGATGATTAACGGTTTACGAGAGGTGGCGAAATCAAAAGTTGGTTTAGAGAGAGATTCGACGTTGATTTTAAGCGCCATCGCTTCCGCGATTGAGGAGTTTTATAAGAAAAACGCGAGAAGGTCGGCGTTTACGACTTTAGACAGGGCGAGGAAAGGTTTGCTTTTTGGACGCGGGATTGATGTCGTCGCAGATATCGACGTCGATAAAGGGAATTTTAGATTACTCGTTCGCGTTTTAGGGAGGAACGGGACGATTGAAAGAGAGTACGACGACGCCGCGTTTTTCGATAAATGGATTCGTTCGGGAGGACGAAGACGCATCGCAGATTTAGGAAAAATGTTGAACGAACACATGAAACGAGAAGTTTCGTATAAAGCATCGGAGTATTACGACGAGTACATGGTTGGTGAAATTGTCACCGGAACAGCTCGATTGAGAGGGTACGACGACGAGTGGCTCTTAGATTTACCAAACGGCGCGACGGCGACGTTACCGGCGTCGGAACAGATTCCAGGTTCAGCGAGCGATTTCGTCCAAGGCGACGAGGTCGTCGTTCTAGTTTTAGGCGTGGACGATAACCAATACGCGGCTGGTCAAAAGGCGCCCGTTTTAGTCTCCTCGGCGGTCGCTGGCGTCGTTGCCGGGGTGATCACCGCGCAAGTCCCCGAGTTGAGAGACGGTAAATTGCAAATCGTAAACATCGCAAGAATTCCCGGTAAATCTACGAAGATTATTGTCAAAGCGAACGACCCGGAAGTGAACGTGCGCGAAACTTGCTTAGGCGTCAATTACGAACGCATCGACCGCGTGAAACAGTTGATTTGTTCCGGCGACGAGTTGATTCAAATCATCGACTTCAAGAATGGACGTTTGACAGGTTTGGTGCAACAAGCGCTCTTCCCGGCGTCGTGCACGCGAGCAAAGATGGTCAAGAAACCCATATTTGAAGACGAATTCGTGAAAATAGACGAGCGCGGTAGAATCATTCGAAACAGAAGAGACGGAAGTGTGATTGAAGCGCAAGCGATGGTGGACGATGCCGACCAGGGAGAAGAAGCGAACGAGTTTGACGATTACGACGACGACGAGGAAGAAGGTTTACTCGTGAAGAATGCTATCGATGACGATGACGACGACGACGATGAAACAACAACAGACGAAGAAGAGCCTGTGAGCGACGGGTACGGATCCGCAGACGTCGGCGCAGACGACGATTATTACTTTGAGAATGTTAAATATCGCGAGTTCGGTAAAATTGAAGCCATAGTCCTTAAAGACGATTTATCTAAAGCGATTGGTTCGAACGGAACGAACGTCAAACTCGCCGCGTCCGTGTGTCGATGCTTCATCGAAATCTTCACGGAAGACGGCGAAGCTGGCGGATATAGCGGCTTCGGAGAAGAGCGCCGCGATGGTGGCTTCAACTCGTACGACAGGAACAGCTTCAACGACAACAATCGAAGAAGAGATTTCGACCGTAACGACGATAACAACAACGATAACCGCTGGTCGGAAGACCTGAGCTGGAACCGCGACAACTTTGCCTACGACGACGAAACTTCCGCGAACTACAACGACAGTTCGTCCTTCTACGACGATTTAATCGGCACTCTCGAAGACGAATCCTGGCGCGAAGTTCCGCAAGGCAAGCCGATGGACTTGACCGATGATAACATTAGCATGGAACTGGACGCCTTAAACGAACAAATCCGTAGAAACCGCGAAGAAGGAGAAAGAGAAGAGGAAGAAGTTGTCATAGCGCCGCCGCCGCGTGATTCTTCTTCGGCAGACGAAGAAGACCACCAAAAGCTCTTTGCGAAAATGGAAGCGCTCGAATTTGACGACGAGGACGACGAAGAAGGCGGTGTTGGTAGTGGTGCCTTCAACGACGTGGACGACGACGACGACGACGAATTCTACGACGACCTCTGGGAAGACGACGAAGACGACGACGAAGAGGACTAAAGAAGCGATCGACGATGATGTGAAGACAAAATTAGAGATTTAATGTGAAGAGTAGTAGTTTTACAATTTAAAATACGCGTAAAATCATAACAAACGCACGCATAAAAAACGCCTCGACATTATCGAGACAAAGACCACAAAGAAGAAGACCACAAACGAGAGAAATGAACGACGGAGTATTATTATCGTTAGATTTTGTCGACGCGAGAGCGTTTTCACTTTCGCTTTCCGCGTTGTCCGCGCTTTCGCTGAGCTTATTTTCAGTCGATCTTCAACAGACGACGACGCTTCTCCGTTGCGCTTCAAAGAAGAAGAAGAGAAAGAAGTCGGTTTTCTTTTTAGAAACGACGACGACGACGACGAAAGCGTGGACGACGACGAGGTCGATCAGAGACGCGAGAGACGTTCTCGAAAGAATGAAGAGGAATACCTCGAGTGAAGAAGGAGTTTCGGTGAAGCAACGCGTGAGCAAAGAAGACGTCCTCGTTTCAACAATTTCGAAAGATGGAGAATTTTCGGTGGTGGAGACGTTTGAAACGCCGTCGAAAGCGGACGAAGAGTTTCGAACGATGGTTGAAATCGATCTAAAGAAAAAGAACGACGAGGAAGGAGAAAGAGCGGACGAGCGAACGGTCGCGTCCGTCCTCGCGCACGCGTTGGCGATGTTGGCGCGCGAGAGCGCGTTCTCTCGCGGAAAGGAAGAGGAGGAACGAGAGCGTGACATTTTTGACGTCGTTTTGAAGCGCGATGGAAGATCGTTGGCGACGATTGAAGGCGAGGATTGGAACAGGACGATAGAGGAAGAGGATGAAGGTGTTGACGGCGGCGTCGGGGATGTCGTCGACGATAGGATGATGGAAAAGGATGGAGTGGTATCCCATGCGGATATTGTCGCGAAAGCTTCTTTTAAAGGATGCGAGGTGACTCTCGTGTTCTCACGAACGAAAGAAGCAGAGCTGCGCATAGGAAACGATACGAGAGGGACCGCGTCGTCTTGGATACGCGAGGAAGAAAACGCAGGGAAAAAAGATATCAGAGTAAAAAAGACGTTTTCGCTCAATCCGACGCATATCGAGAGCGAAGAGTCGAAAGCGCTCGACGTCTTGTTTCAACTTCCTTCACATTTTTGGTCAAAATTTGGATTTCATCCGATCCGTCGTCTTCGTCGGCGGCGAAAGGAAAAAACAGATTCGGACGAAGAGGTTAACGATGAGGACGTAACTGAAAACGATGACGTATCCTTCTTCCGTGTATTTGACACTCCAGAGTTTGGAACTTACGTCTACGATTGTGATTCTGACGACGAAGGAGACCAAGACGACGAAACCGGTAGATCAGCAGCGGCGCGAGGCGAACCCCGGCAAGGCGCAGAAGAGGACGACGGAGTGGATTTAGAAGAAGAGATGGAACTGCTCGATTTACGAAAACAAGTCCAAGAATTACCAGACTTTGCCGCGATGAAAACGAACGAGGAAGAGATGGACGCGCACAACGTACAACATTTACAGGAGCTGTATTTACGCGACGTGTGTGTCGTTTGGCGGCAATCGAAGGAGAATGAGCAACGACAACAGCTTACTTCGCCTTCTCTACCTGAACGCTTCAGAACGTGTTTCGAAAAGGCTTTCATGGAAGCGAAGCGTAAGAACCGCCCAAACTTTACCTCAAAGAGAGAACGCAAAGAGTGGAGGATTGGCGAGCGGATCATGCGCAACGCGGCAAATATATATCGAAACGCGGTTGTAAACACCGATTTAATGATTGATGTCGCAAAAGCTGACGAAAATATCGAAGATTGGGAAGGGAAAATCTGTACTTTGCTTTGCCAAAAGAGAGCGTTTGGCCAGATACCGCTGCAGGCGCAGCAACAGAAACAAAAGCAAAAACAATAAGAACACACTTCATGCGAGAAACAGACAAATATTTAATATTATACACACACACACACAAAATATTTACTCGTCGCATTCTTTTGCGAGTGGAAATAATACCTCGCTCGCGTAGGCGTTCGCCCACTCTTCGCCGTACCACTTCGAAAACATTTTTATCGCAGGATCTCTTTCTATCTGCCACTTGTCGTGTTCCGCCAATCGCCTTCGAAAGGCTTCCTTCACCTCCGTCGTCTCCTCTTCCTCCACCTCTGCTCCTCTTTCTTCTTTCAAAATTTCAACGTACCCGCGCAAGTACGCTTCAAAACACTCCAAAACTAACTGAAAGTTCTCCTCTTTTCCTTTCTCGCTCGTAAACGAAGGTCTCGCGAAAAACATCTCCTCGCTAAAATACCCGCTCGTATCCTCGTAAAACTTCTCGCTCGGCGTCGTCGCGTTCAACTTTTCGCCGTACTTGTCCTTAATCTCTCTCGCTATCCTCTTCGCTAAGCTGTTGCTGCTGCTCCTACGACTCTTACGAGTATTACTACTCCTATCATCACTCGTATCAATACTATTCGGATGAAAATCAATCCCGACTAAAACGTTCTTCCCGTTCCCAAAGTTCAACACGTCCGCGCCGAAACTCGGCGTAAACGCTCGCCTCGGCGTGCAATGCACGTTCAAACAATGCGCAATCGTGCCTCCAGAAACGAACGTGATCCGTACTCTCTCCATCAATTCTTCCTCATTTGCTCCTGGTTTTGGTCGTAAGACGACCGTTCGCGTGGTCACTTCGACTCGCTCTCGCCCGATTTTTTCGCTTTTCGTTTCCCATGAACACCTCGATTTTTGTGTTTCTTCTTTTCCTCGGATTTCCTGTTGGACGACGAGATTTGGAAACTCCGTTTGGAAACATCTCAGCGCGAGTTCGAACAGAGGGAAGAAATCATCATCGTTTTCATCGTCTTTTCTTTTTCTACTCGTACTACTCCTACTTGCAAAATCGTCCACTGCATCGTCGGAAGCAGCGACGCTGCTCTCAAAAGCGAAAGTCGTTTTCGCGTTGGTCGTTGCGACAACACCTCGATGATGATTTAGATTCTTCTTCGTCGTCGTCTCTCTCCGGTGGTTAACAGAAGAAGAAGAAGACAAAGAAATAAAGAAATTCGGGAGAAGAGAGAGGCGTTTTGACATCCTTCCTCGAGAGAGTCGTCTCTTCTTTCAAAGTCTCCTCCTCGTCGTCGGTGTTCTCTTTTGTAGTGTTGTGTGAATCAAAAACGAATGGAGAGACACGTGATGAGTTTTTCCAATTTATCTTCATTACTCCCTCTCTTTGTCTCTCTCTTTTGTTCTTTGATAAACGAAGCACACGACACACCAGAGACTCCCCCAACGCGAGACCAACAACATGTTCTCGGTACCACTCTCATCGTCTTTTGTTTCTTCTTCTTTAATAAAGTCTTCCTCTCATCATGGTCGAACTAATCGTTCTCCCATTCGTGATGGTGGAATCACGACCAAAGCTGCTGACGTAACGCGCGAGGAGGGAAACGATGTGTTGTTAAGACAACAAAGAAGACAAAGAGGAAGAGAAGCAAAACGCGAAGAAGAAGAAGAGCGCGCGACAACAAACAACGCGACGAGAAGTAGTCGACGCGAGGTTCTCAAAATTCTTCCTTATACTTCTGGAGTCGCGCTCGTCGTCGCCACGGCGATTGGAGGATTCACCGCGCACCCATCCTTCGCCGCAGGGGAAAAACTCTCGTCCGTCGAGGAGAAAGAACTCGCGAAAGAACGACGCAAAGCGGCCGTTCGCGCCGCCGCAGAACGGGCGAAAGAAACCGGCGTCGGTGGGAACGCGTTCTCGGACTCGGAATACATGGTCGGTGAGGACCACTCGCCGAACGCGCACTCGCACCAAGAGGAAGGCAGCAAAGGGAGCTTCGTCTGATTGGATTGGCTAATTAATCTCTTCATTATAAACAACGCGTAAACGCTTGTTTGTGTAACATATATATATCAATCTCAAATATCACTATTCTTTCTCGCTCTTGTTCGTTCTCGAGAGGGCGCATCTCCTCCTCTTTACTAAAACGCGTGGTCTTTTTCACCCGCGCGATGAAGAAGCGTTCATATCCTTTCCTTTCGCTTCAACATTCGCAACGCGGACCGCAAAGAAGAGCGAAATTCGCAACGACATCCGACGACGTTTCAACGCGAGTTCTCGAAGACGACGAGGCGAAGAAACAATTTCAAATCGAAAAAAGAATCGCCTCGAGCTTCCCACAGATCCAAAGTGAAAACATCGTCGCCGTTTTGCACTTACTGAGAGACGAATGCACGATTCCGTTCATCGCCAGGTACCGGAAAGGAGAGATTGGTTTTGGGTCAATAAGTGGGCGAGCGATGAGCGAAGTCGAGATTAAACAGATCAAAGATGTATTCGAGGAGGAAGAAAAGAAAGAGAAGTTTAAAGAAAAGATTTTACGAGCGATCGAGGAGATGTTGTCGAAGAAGTCGTCGTTTGAATCGTCTGATTTGGAGAGGAGAGAGAGGGAGAAGATTGAACGCGCGCGCGAGAAGATTCGTAAGGACGACGATACCGCGACGACGATGACGCTTCGCGACATGGAAGAGTTGTGGCGAACGATTAAACCGGACGCGAAAGCGAGTAACACGCGAGCGAAGAAGGCGAGGGAGAGAGGTTTAGAACCGTTGGCGGAGATGATCGCGAGGAGAGATTTTCGAGCGGTTTCGCGGATGCGAGAGGAGAAGAAACGGTTGAACGAAAAGGACGAGGAGGAGATTTGGAAAGGCGCGAGGGATATACTCAGCGAATGGGTTGGGAACGAGAGTCTGGTGAGAGAGTGCGCGAAGGCGCAAATGGGGAAGTTTGGGAGGGTGACGTGCGCGAAAGTACTACCAGTAGGAGTCGCGGGTAAGAAGGATACTAATACTAATACTAATACGAGCAATACTAAGTCAACTCCAAAAGAACGGAGAGAACAGAAAGCGTTGGAATCCGCGGAACGGTACGACAACTTCTCGGCTTTGGTGACGCACGTGAAGCCGCACCAAATTTTAGCGATGAATCGAGCCGAAACGAACGGGACGTTACGCGTGAAAGTAGAGTTGGATTACGCGAGGCAAGTTATTCCAGCCGCGGAACGATTCATGCGCTCGTTTAAAACCGCGGGAGGAGATGAACAAAAATACAACAAGGTTTGCGAAGAGCAAATAAAAATGGCGTGCGAAGACGGCGTGAAACGGTTCGTCAAACCGTGGGCGGAACGCGAAATGCGAACGCAGTTGAAAGAAGAGGCTTTGAAACGCGCGTCGTTGGATTTCGCAGCAAACGTGAAAGCGTTGTTGTTGCAACCGCCTTTGCGCCCGCAAGGAACGGTTTTAGCTTTAGATCCCGGGTACAGAGCCGGGTGTAAATGCGCCGTCGTCGATAAGATGGGCAACGTTTTAGAAACGTTCGTGTGTTATTTACACAAAGAGATGGAAATGAAAAAGAAGATTAAAAACGTGTGCGAACAATACAAAGTCTCCGTAATAGCTATTGGAGACGGCACCGCGTCGAGAGAAACCGAAACGCTCGTGGCGAACTCGAATTTGAACATTATCGTCGTCGACGACGACGACGACGATAAGAAGAATGATTCCAAAAATTCTTGTTTGCGAGGATGGGTCGTGACGTCCGAGGCTGGCGCGTCCATATACTCTGCCAGTGAGATTGCCACCAAAGAACTTCCCAACTTGGACGTTTCCTTGCGAGGCGCGGTATCCATCGCTCGAAGAGTTCAAGATCCTTTAGCGGAATTGGTGAAACTCGATCCCAAACACGTCGGCGTCGGAATGTATCAACACGACGCGAAAAGCGGCGCTTTAGACAAAGAGCTCGATTATGTCGTCGAATCCGCCGTCGCGTCCGTAGGCGTGGATTTAAACACCGCGTCGATATCGCTCCTTTCCAGAGTTCCTGGAATGACAAAAAACGTCGCCAAAAACATCGTCGAAGAACGCGAAAAGCGAGGTCGAGCGTACTCCTCCAAAACAGACGCGAAAACAGTCAAAGGCTGCGGCGCGAAGACGTTCGAGCAAATCGCAGGTTTCTTGAGAGTCGCGGAAAGTGACGACATTCTCGACCGAACGGCTGTGCACACGGAAAGTTACGACGTGGCGCGAAAATTGCTGAAAAAATGCGCCGACGACGCGTCGTTGTTGGAAACGTTGGCGACTGGCGGCGGTAACATAAGCGCGGAAGTGGGGAAAGAAATAGGCGTCGACGAAAACACGCTCAAAGACATGGCAAAAATGCTCGTCAATCCGGAAGAAGGTAACGACGAACGTCTTCTAAAAGTAGTGCCAGCCTTAAACAATAACAACACCGCCGCGACGACTACGACAAAGACAAAAATCCAACACCAAAACGCCCAAATCGGCTTAAACATCCGCTCCGGCGCGCTCACGTTATCCACCTTAAAAAAAGGTCAAATCTTATCCGGCGTCGTCAAAAACGTCTGTCAATTCGGCATCTTCGTCGACGTCGGCGTGGAAACCAGCGGTTTAATCCACAGATCCACGTTTTGCAAGAACGAGAACAACGACAAATACGACGACGCCAAAAAAGAACCGCACGATATCGCTCGCGCGGGTGAAAAAGTCTCCGTTCGCGTCGGCGACGTCGACGTCCATCGCAAGCGCTTACAGCTCTTCTTTTTACCAGCGCCGCAGTAAGAGTAGTTTAATAGTAGTACGAATAGTAGTAATAAAGTAGTATTCGCATTTTTTTGAGCGCAACGCGAACAACAACAAGCGCGTTTTCGTGTCCTGCGCGTATTTTTAAATAACGTTTCACGATGAAGAATACTTTCTGCGTGAGAAAAAAGAAGTTTCTCGAAGCGTCTTTCTCTGTTCAGTTTTCGACCAATAAAAGACAAGAAACGAGACTTTTGACGTTTCGATCATCTTTAGTGCGAAAACGCATCACAGAAGAAAGCACCACACGACAAAAGCACGACTAAAGTTTACTAAAGATGACGACGAAAACGACGATGGGTTGTTCGTCGAACAGAAAGAAGAGTTTCTTCTTTAAAGTCTCATTCCTCGTGTACGTCTTTCTTTTGAATAAAGTGGTTAAAGCGGCGGTTTTAGGCATCGATTACGGCGCGGAGTTCCTCAAGATTTCCATCGTCGCCCCAGGACGAACGCCGATTACTTTAGTCATAAACGAGATCTCGAAACGGAAAACCACCGTCGCGGTGTCATTCATCAACCAAGATCGATGGTTAGGCGAAGAGGCGATGAATTACCAAGCCAGGTACCCGGAGAAAGTGACCACGAGGTTAAGAGAGTTGTTAGGGAAGAGCGCGAAATCGGATTTGGTTTTGGATTATAAGGAAAAGTATAAGTTGCCTTTTGAGATTCAAGAGAACAACCAAGGGAACGGACGAGAAACGGTGGAAGTTTTCATCGACGTTGAAAACGGCAGCAGTGGGAAACAAAATGGTGATGGCGATGGTGATGATGCTATTGAAAATAATTATTCATCGCATACGATCGAGGAGTTAGTGGCGACGACGTTACAATACGCGATGAAGATTGGGACGGCGTTGGGGAAAGGCGCGATTAAAGACGCGGTGGTTTCGGTGCCGCCGTATTTTTCGCAGACGCAACGAAGGGCCTTGTACGACGCGGCGGATATCGCCGGGTTAAACGTCATGGCGTTGGTGAGCGACGTGTCGTGCGCAGCCTTGCAGTGGGGAATTGATAAGGATTTCGCGAAGAACGAAACGAGGAACGTGATTTTTTACGACGTCGGGTCGAGTCACTCGTCGGCGAGTTTAGTCGAATTCGGCGCCTTGAGCGAACGAAGGTCGAAGAAGACGTACGGGTCGTTCGTCGTGAAATCAGTCGAGTGGAACGACGAATTCGGTGGCGAGGATTTAGACGTTCTCTTGGTGAACCATTTCTTGGATGAGTTTCAAGAAAAACACGGGTCAGAGACGAACGGGAAAGACGTGACGAAAGACAAGAGAGCGGTGGCAAAGTTGAGAAAGCAGGTGAGGAAGACGAAAGAGATGCTCTCGGCGAACAAAGAAGCGCCAGTCAGCGTGGAAGGGATGTTCGAGGACATCGATTTCAGGTCGACGATTGACCGCGCGACGTTTGAAGCCAAGGCGGAGAAGACGTTCCAACGAATGTTGGAACCGTTGCGAAGGTTGGTGACGGTGGAGTTGCCGAAACTTGGGTTGACTTTGGAAGACGTGGAAGCTATTGAGGTTATTGGTGGCACCGTCCGAGTTCCCGCGCTTCAACGCTTGATCGACGAGGAAGTTTTGAAGGATTCTGGCAAGTCTATCGATAAGAGGTTGGACGCGGACGAAGCCGTCGCGATGGGCGCCGGTTTGTTCGCGGCGAACATGAGCACGACGTTTCGCATGCGTAAATTTGGTGCTGCAGATGCGTTGCCGTACGGGATCGATTATCAAGTCGTCGGTGGTGTCGACGAGGACGATGAAAAGAACAACAAAATTGCGTTGTTCAATCGATTCGACGCGTACCCGTCGCGCTCGAAAGTAACGATTGAAAACGTCACCGCAAACGAGTACATTTTGAAAACGTTCATCGCCGCCGTGAAATCGGGCGACGAGAGCGAGGACAACGTCAAAGAAGAACTCGTTTTACCGCCGGCGTGGAGTTCAGCCGACGTCGCCACTTTCAACGTGTCCGGCATCGACCATTTCCGAGAAAAGTACAACAACACGGAGGACGGTAACGTCACGGTGACTTTCGCGATGGACCCGAGCGGTATCTTCTTTGTCGAGAAGGCGCAGTTCGAAGTCATCGTGACGGATATGGTTGAGATTCCTCGCCCGAAGAAGTCGAAAAAAATGGACGACAAGAAGTCGAAGAAGAATATTACGATTGAAGAAGTTGAAACGACCGCGAAGGCGACGGATGAAACCGCCGCCACCGTATCCGAGGATGAAAAAGAGGAAAAGGAGGAGGAGAAAGAAGCGGCGGCGCCGGCGGAAGAGACTACCAAGGAAGAAGAGAAGAAGGAAGATAAAGAGGAAAAGGAAACCGACGCGACCGACAGCGAGTCGGGTAAAAAAGAACAGGCGGAAGAGGGCGAAAAAGAAAGCGCTGAAGAAGAAGAAGAGAAACCGGCGGCTTCGGAGGAGACGAAAGAAGGGGAAGAAAAAGAGGAGGAAGAAGAAGAAGGAAAAGAAGAAGAAGAAGAAGACGACAAAGAAGAAGTGTACATTCCGCAATATCGCGAGCGAAAGCGAAAGTTCAAGCACGACTTACTCGTCTCCGAATCCGATAATCCAATCGTTCAAATGACGAACGCGGAAATTCTTGCATCCAAGGGTAAGCTCGAAAAGCTCCACGCGAAGGATCAAGCGAAACGCGAAACCGAAGCTGCGAAGAGTAACTTGGAAGCCTACATTTATTCTTCGCGCTCGAAAGTTCGTCAAGACGAAGACATTGAAAAAGTCACCACGGAGGAGCAAAGAGAGTCACACTTGCAATCGTTGGAAGACGCCGAGGACTGGTTGTACACCGACGAAGGCGAAAATGCCAACAAGACAACGTATGAAACGAAACACAAAGGTTTGAAAGACGTCTCGGACGCGTTCATCTTCCGAGCGCAAGAGTCTTCCGTGCGCCCAGAGTCCGTGAAATACGCCAAGAAGTGGATCGCGGATACGCGTAAAACGATTGGAACTTGGAAGGACAAAAAGAAGCACATTTTTGCCAACGAAACCGAACCGTTGTTGCAAGACATTGCAGATTTGGAATCGTTCTTGGAGGAGAAAGAAAAAGAGCAAGAGGCGAAAGAGGCGCACGAAGACGCGGCGTTTACTAGCAAAGAGGTGAAAAGCGAGTTGTCCAAGAGAATGACAAAGTATAAAAAAGTAAAGTCGAAGCCGGCGCCAAAGGTGGAAAAGCCAAAGACGAACTCGACCGGCAACGCGACCGGGAAGAACTCGACGAAAAAGAACTCGAAGAAGGACAAGAAGAAGGGCGAGGAGACGACGGCGGCTGATGAAGAATCTGAAAATACGTCTACTCCTACGAAGGAAGAAGAAGATAAAGAAGGTGGAGGAAGAGGAGAGGAAGCGACGTCTAGCGAAGAAGGGTCGGCGGCGGATCCGCCGATGCCGGACGAACCGGGGCCGACGAAAAAGAAATCGTGGTTCGGGAAAGTTTTCGACAAGAAAGAGCCGGAAGAAGCAGCCTCGGGGGATCTTTAATAAAGTCAAAAACAACACTGAAAAAGCTATTTAATAATCAATTATTATTAAACTCCTTGTTGTTGTTGTTTGGAGAATGAATATACTTCTACTAATCTATCATCAACTCGCAATCTCTTCTTCTTCTTCTATTTAAATGACTACTACATTTGCTGCTAAATACCACCTTTATTTCAACGCTATCGGCGGTGCGGCCGAAGCCACCTCTTTGTTCACTTTGAGCGCGCAATAATCCAAACACTCTTCCACGCAATACTGTCGACTCCGGAACCCGTCTTTAAAGACAAACGGTTCCTGTATTTTCGTCAGCGGTCCTAACCCGGGACCCGAGGTTGAATTGAAACTCCCTCTCACGCACGTCGTTATGCATTGTCCGGCGCACCGTTCAATTTTTTTCCCGTTTTCGCCTTTCACCTTTGATTTTAACGTCGCTTTCCTCGTTTCCCCTTCCGAGGAGGACACCGAATTCGCGATGTTTTCGATGTAGTTTTCGTCTCGGTAGTTGTACGTGGACGCGTTTGCGTACGAGGACTTTGAAGACGTTATTACACTCTCTCGCAAAGAAAAAACATTACCATCACCATCACCACTCATCGTCACGAACACCGTGGCAAGAATCGAAAAACACGTTTTCTTAAGCAGCGCCCCGGTTTTCAATAAAGTCGTTCGATGTTGCTGCTTTTCTTCTTCTTCTTCTTCTTCTTCTTCTTCTTCTTCTTCTTCCGTTTTCTTATTACTACTCGTCGTCTGAATCGTCGTCTTTGTCATCATCATCATCGTCATCATCTTTTTCCGATGATGATGACGATTCTTTTTCCTCCATCTCCTCCTGTTAATGTTGTTGTTATTATTCTTATTATTATTAAAAAAAAGACAGGACGACGACGTCGCCATCAAAATCGGTCTCCTTCTGCTCGAATGAGTACGAGTAGTATTCACCAGCGACTTACCGGTGTCTGTCGTCGTCTTAATCATCATCATCATCATCGGATGACAAATCATATATCTTTTTTTTTTCGTAGAAGAAAAAAAGTTGTTTGTGTTGTTTTTTTCTTCTTTCCTTGACCTTTTCTTGGACCTTTGACAGTTTTTGTCCTTTATATGAATCATTCGTATCTTCATTTTTAGTGTCGCGTTTATGTATTCGACCGCGCAGTAATCCACCACTTTTCACGATATAGGGATAGTTTTTGTTGGAAAGCATCAGTAAGCATGAAAGCGCCGCGATGGTTTAAAAACCTGTCGATTGCAATCGCCGTGTTGGCTCTGTTGTTAACCGTGCAAACGACGTATTCTGAAAACCATTCGGGCTCGGCTGGAGCAGCGGAGAATGAGGATTCGACCTTGTTAACAACGCCGTCACCGCCACCGTCTGCGCCACCTCGATTGGAGGAGGTGTGGCGAGGTGGCGTGTGGGTTGCCTCGATTCTGAAAACCAAAAGCGAGGAGATTGACCCGCTGACGAATAAACCAAAGGAACAGTCGTGTCCGTGCCCGGACGGGTGCACGAACTGCGCGTTCCAAGATGGGAGTTTGTTTTTGAGCAACGATAACACGGTGAGAACGTTAACGGCGTCGGATACGCCGCCGAAAATTTCGTTCGATCCAGCGAACGGAAACAGCTCGTTCGCGTTCCAATCGAAGGAAGGAACGACGATCGATTTGACGAGTTGTCCTCCCACGTCGTCGTTGGTATGCTTCGCGTGTAACGAAGGGTTGGGTATTACGCTACCGCGTTTACCGGAGAGTATTTGCAAGAAGGCATCACGCACACCGGGAGTGGCGTTGCGTGCATTTACCACTACACGTGCTCTGAAGATGGCAATTGTCAAGAGACTTTAAATCGAGAAGAGGCGTCTAATTATTGCGCGTTCGCGGCGATTCTGTTTGTCGCTTTCTACATCTGTTACGCGTGGATGCGAAGGATTCCGTTCGTTGTACAAATCATGGACCCGATCGTGACGCTGGATAGATCGAAAACGGAGTACGAAAACGTCCCGAAATTGCAACCTGCCATCGAGGGGTATTTCGGGTTCGGCTGGTTGTATCAAGCGTTTATTTCCTCGGATACGTTCATTCGAAGGTTTACGACTATCGATGAATTCATGGTAATGCGATGGTTTCGCATGTGTGCGAAATTTTTTGCCATCTGCTCGATTATAATTTGTCCAGCGTTGTGGGAGTTATTCGCGAAGGATCACTACGACGAGACGTCGGTGAGAGAAACGGCGAGTGTTTCGAATGTAGCCATCGATCACACCGGGGCGGATATTAAAATACACACGTTGGGCGCCGCGAAAAAAATGGAAACGTTCGTCGTGGTAACAATCATGATGTACATATTCTCGCTCGTTTTAGTGTTTATGATTGAGAAGGAGTCTGTTAAATACGCGCTCATGATGTGGAAGTTAGAACCAAAAGAGGTTGGGATCAAAATGAACACGGTCACGATTTTGAACATCCCGAGGTACGCGACAACCACAATCGATTCCATGAATATTAAATCAACTCTGAACCAAGTCGCGATTCAAAACTTGGAAGAGCAAAAGGATGCGATGAAAGAGAAGAAAGATCTTCTCGTGGTTAAGCAAAGGATGTTGAAAATGAAAGCGATGTTTAACGCGGTCGTTCCGTGGTGGATGCGAGACTTTGGCTCGCCGGAGATTGAAGAAAAGTACAGAGAAGACATGGCGAATGACGTGCAAATGACGCACGACGTCTCGTTCGATGAAAGCGAACGTAAAGAGATGGCTAATTTGCGCCTATTAACGAGGAGAGAAATCGAGCACATGCTCAGGGTGAAAATCGAAGCGATCGTAGGTAAAGGTAACATCATGTTTGTCTGCGTGGCGCACGATTTGCGTTTCGTGACGAAAAAAACGGAAATGTGGAAAGAGGCGAGAGAAAACGCGATTCAAGCGAACAGAAAAGTCGTTTTGATTGAATCGGAGAAAACAGAACACCCAGGGACGTGGAAACGGAACTTGAAATCACGCGAGGCTCATTTGCAGAGCGCGAAGAAACATCGAGACGCGTGCGAAGCGGAGGAAGCTTCGAAGCTGAGAGCGTTGGACGCGGCAAAGGAAAAAATTATCAATTCGCAAGCGCCACCGACGGGAGCAGTTGTCGTTCTCAAATCGCAAGCGCTCGCTATACTTATCAGTAACGTACAAATTGACGAGGATTTTGGTAAGTGGGACACGAGACCGGCACCGGCGCCGCAATCGATCGTTTGGCACAACGTTGCCTCGCCGAACAATAAACGAAGTTGGAAAACCATGCGCACTCGTATCGTCTCGATTTTGTTTGCGTTATTTTTCTTGGGCCCAGTGAACGTCATAACTGCGGCCGTGAACGACCACAAAACTGATATCGTAAACTCAATCGGCGGGACGTACGGCGAGACGTTTTATTCCATCGTAATCTCGTTGATTATGTTGACTTTCCTCGTCATCGCTCACATCATTTCGTTGCATCTGTCGAGACAAACCGGGTATATTTCTTTGAACGAAATGGACACGTTCGGGGCGACGACGTATTTCTACGTCTTAATCATCAACTTAGTTCTCGGAAACATGTCCAGTCGATACGTTTGGGAGGACATGTACGACTGGATACAAGAGCCGCACTTGTTTGCGTACACGTTCATGCGTCAAACGTTGGCGTGTTCGACGTTTTTCTTCAAATTCGTTCTCTTGCGCTTGGCGCAAGCGACGACGTTTGAATTGATTCGGTTCCCGAAACTCTTTTCGTTTCTTGTGAACTATACTTCATACAGGATGAAAGCGAAAGTTGAGCCACCGTATTCGAAAATATTGGAGTGGGCGCGACCGGAGGAAACGCCGATGCATCGCATACCGGGCGTCACGATGTTGATTTTCTTCATCGGGTCGTTGTATGCCGTCATTGCGCCTATACTTCTCCCGGCATGTTGCGCGTTTTTCTTTATTTTGTACATCTTCTTCAAGCATCAGTTAGTGTATCACTACAAACAGTCGCACCCAGGTGAAGGTGACATGTGGAGTTGGCTCGTCGGGAAAATGTTCTTCACGTTGATCTTCGTTCAGTTGGTGATGATTCTCGGTATCCCTACCATGGGGTACGAATCCGGCACGTTTCGCATATTTTTACTTCCGTTACCGTTCATTTCGTATTTGCAAATGACGAAAACAAACAGAATCTTAATGCAAGCATTAAAAACGCCTCTGTATGGTTTGAACGATAAATCGGACCGGGAAGAGAAACGCGCGGCGTTTTTAAACAAAGAGAAAAGTCGCAAGTCGAGAGCGGAGAGAGCGGAGGAAGCGGCGAGGGCGAGATTAGCCGCCGCAAGCGTGCGTTTAGCGGAAGACAGAGGCGTAGACGTAGAAGAACTCGGCGACATTGATACTCCAGACGCTGAGTTTAAAGACGAGACGGAACCGCTGCGGCCTCGGGAGTACTTGGAACCGTCGTTAGAGAGCGAAGATTCGATAACCAGGGGCATTCTCACCAACGCCAGCTTAGCGAAATTCAAAAAATTAGAGGAGACTTTAGATACCGCGAACGCGGCCAACGAGCTCTTAGAGAGAAAAGAGTGGCGACAGTATCAACCTAAATCCGTGATGCCGTTGAGTAAAGAACGTTCGGCGATGAGTATCATTTTGAAACGGTGGAGAGAAAATCACGCCAAGAGGAAAGAGAAGGAAACCGCCGGGAAGAACAAGAAGTGAATTTTTTAAACGTGTAAAAAGATAGGGCGCGAGCGAGCGAGCGCGGGGAGAGAGCACAGGGTCAACAACGAGAAGAGAGAGTACTTGTAAGTAATCGCGGGAAAACGCGTCTATTTATTAAAGATTCTTCGAACGTCTCTGTGCGAATGAATACGAGCGTCTGCTCGTAAATATCTCGTAAATCCAAAATTCCAAGCATTTCAGGGAGAGAAAAACGTCCGACTTTCTTCAAAACGAACAACGCACTCAATGTCTCCTCCTCCTCCTCCTCCTCCTCCTCCTCCGAGCGACGATATAACCACCACACCAACGTCGACTACTTTCCTCACAATCGTCAAGCTCGGCGGCCGCTCCATAACCGATAAATCCACGTACGAAACCTTGGATAAAACTGCGCTCGAGAAGTGTTCCATTCTGTTACAGAATGCGATTTCGAAGAAGACAAAGAAGAATGAAAACGAGAGAGTGATAGTCATTCACGGGGCGGGTTCGTTTGGCCACATGTCCGCGAAACGATGCGGGTTAGGCGACGAGGACAGGAAATTGAAGATGACCTCCTCGCCCTTCCTGGACGGGTGCGAAGAGACGCGCAGGAGCGTACAAAAGTTGAACGAGTTGGTGTGTGAAAGTTTAGAAGAAGAGAAAGAAAACAAAGTCAAAGTTGAATGCGTTCGGAGACATTTAGGCGACGCGTGGCGGTTCAACGAGAAAGGAGAGGTGGATGTTCTCGGTTACGCTTCCGTGAAGGAGTATTGCGAAGCGCATTGTTTCTCTGCGTCTCCTACTTCGTCGTCGTCCTCAAAGTCGCTTTTGTTGTTACTCCACGGGGACGTCGTGGAGGACGCCACGCACGGGCGTTCGATTTTGAGCGGAGATAGAATCGCGCTTGAAATAGCAAAGGCGTACGCGTTGAATAAAACGAGAGACCAAAGGGTTGTCATCAGAGTCGTGTTCATCACCGGAGCGAGAGGCGTGTTTAGTCGCGACCCGGATGGTGTTGACGCTGATGCCGACCTGCCTTGTAGGATGCTACGGAAAATTGAAACGACAATCGACGGTGAGTGGACGTGCGTGAAGGATAACTTGAAAAGTGACATCGAAGATATCGCGTACGCCACGAACGACAGTTTACGGTACAACGCGTCTAGCAGTGAACACGAAAACAACGACAACAACAACAAGAGAAAAAAAGAAGAGCAAATATCTGCAACCGCTTGCTCGCACGACGTTACCGGCGGCATCTTAGGAAAGATTCAATCTTCAGTAACCATCGCAAATCTCTCTTCGTCTCCGGGATACACGAGCGTCCAAGTGTATATCACCAGCGTGCACAACGAGAACGGCGACGAGGACGCGTTCGCCGCTCTGAGCGGCTCGGTCGATCTCGAAACGCTCGTCGATACGCGAACGGGGAAGCCGTTTCGCGGCACCGTGATCGTTCGCAAACAACAAGAGAAACGAGACTGAGTGGAAGAAGACACGAAGAACGACATAGAAGACATGAGATAGATTACGGCAGTAGTAGTAGTAGTAGTAGTAGTAGTAGTAGTAGTAGTAGTAATAGTACCAGTTAAAAGTAATACACTTGTGTAACAATATCAGAGCTCAAGAGAGAAATTGTCAAAAAGAAAAAATCAAGAAAAAAAACTGGGCTCACATCAGCGACTCGGCAAAGCGCGACAGACTTTTACGCACACCACATAAGAACAACAGACAGAAAAGGAAGAAACGCGACCAAAAAACGCGCGAATACGACGTAGAATTATACAAATAGAGTTTATACGTATTCATTTCTTTCCTCGCGCGTAGCATTTAAACACATAGAAGATAGTCGCTCGTTGATTAGGAGTTCATTTAGCAAAAGAGAAGAACAGAGAGAAAAATGAGTTCCTCTGGGACGAGAAAGCGAGAGGAAATGCTGGATGCGGATGGCAACGCCATCGTAGACGGCGTTCTAACGCCCACTCCAGATTCGCCGGCGGATTCCGAGTGGCGCTCACGAGCTGGTCCTCTGGATGTGAACAGTGGTAACGGTGGGCCGTGGAAGCAAGAAGACTGTTCGGGTAGGTGGTTTCGCAGCGCGAATTCGATTTCTGTCCTCCTTTCTACGCGTAAATTTGGATGTGTCATCATCATCGTCTTTTCTTCTTGCTCTCTCCTTTGTTTGTTTGGGTTTTTTTTGGGAGGAAAAACGACTGAAAAACAATTCTTTCTTTACTCTCTGCGCTACTTTAAACACTCGAAAAACAGGACCACAACCGGCGGACATGTACGGCAAGTTCACGTGGAAAATCGAGAATTTCTCGGAGATTTCCAAACGCGAGCTTCGTTCCAAGTGCTTCGAAGTCGGCGGGTACAAGTGGTACATTCTCGTCTACCCGCAAGGCTGCGACGTGCACAATCATTTGTCGTTGTTCTTGTGCGTGGCAGATTACGATAAATTATTACCGGGATGGAGTCACTTCGCGCAGTTTACCATCGCGGTTGTGAATAAGGATCCGAAAAAGTCAAAGTATTCGGACACTTTGCACCGGTTTTGTAAGAAGGAACACGATTGGGGGTGGAAGAAGTTTATGGAACTCGGTAAAGTCTTAGACGGGTTTACCGTGGCGGATACTTTAGTCATTAAAGCGCAAGTCCAAGTTATCCACGAGAAGATTGCGAGACCGTTTAGATGCTTGGACCCGCAATACAGACGAGAGTTGGTTCGCGTGTATTTAACAAACGTCGAGGTGCGATTTATCGTTTTGATTTCTGAATATTCGTCTTTTTTTTTTTCTTTTGCGGAGCGCGCGAACACACTTTCACACTTTTTACACGAACAAATTGGCAACGATAGTATCGCAGAGACTTAGTCAAAACAAAGAAACATCTTCTTTCGCAGTGAAGAGATCAATTCGATAAGAGCATTTCTCGTTCTGAGCAACTCGTGAATGACAAAACGAACACCCATAGAATTTGAGCGATGAAAAAATTTCTGCTTTGTTTCGGCGCCTGTATTTGCCTTTTGTATTTGTGTGTGTGTGTGTGTGTGTATGTGTGCGTGTGCGTGTGTGTTTGCGTGCACCCATACATACTTTTCTCCATAACTTGAATACTTACCGAGTTTATTCTCTATAAATTACACAGGGTATTTGCCGAAGATTTCTCGAAGAGAAGAGAGAAAAGCTTTACGCTTTACGCAAGGATCCGGAGAAGTGGGAAAATCTTCGCAATTTTTGGAACAATCGTACTTTAGCCGAAAAAACGCATCTCGCTTCCGAAAAAGCCGACGATCTCTTAAAAGGTATCGTGAAGAGATTCTTCAACGAGAAAGAAGTGACGTCAACACTCGTCATGGATGCGTTGTATTGCGGATGCAGAGCCTTGGATGCCGGCTCCACGTCTGTGGCGGACGCTGTCAAGGCCAGTGCGAATTCGTCGTACGGCTCTGCTGCTTTATCCATAGCCACAAACACTTGTGTGCTCACCGGTGATTTAGTGTGTGCGTTGGAACGCGCGGCGGATGGAACTGCTTTTGATGTCGATGATATAGACTTGGACGATTCTTCCGAAGGTCGTTCGTCGAAGCGCTCTAAACTCGGCGAGGATAGCAGTAAAGATGATTCCAAAAAAGATAACGATAGTAAAGACGCGACGAAGAAGAAAGCTGGGTTCTCTGCGGCCGATGCTGTCGAAAGAGACGAACATCGCCTCGCTGAACTCGGCCGTAGAACGATTGAGATGTACGTCTTGTCCCGCGTTTTTAACGAACGCGTCGAAGTCGCCTTTCGCGAAGCCGAAGCTCTGATGCGTCAAGAAGCGTTGATTGCCGAAGAAGAGGAAGCTGAACGCTTAGCCGCGGAAGAAAACGAAAAGAAACACTCGAAGAAGCAGAAACAAAAAGAGAGGCAACGATTGAAGAAGTTGGCCGAAGATGAAGAACGAGCGCGATTGGAAAAGGAAGAAGCCGAGAAGAAAGCCGCCATAGAGGCCGAGAAGGAAGCCGAACGCGAAAAGCAGAGAGCGATCAAACGCGCCCAAGATGAGGAGCTTCGCAAGAAACAGGAAGAAGAGCAGCGCATCAAGGATGAAAAGGAGCGCGAGGCGAGAGAGAAGCGCGAAGCTATTCAGAGGCAAAAGGATGAAGAGAAAGCGAAGAAGAAAGCGGAAAAGGAGAAAGCGGAGGCGGAAAAACGCAAAGCGCGCGAAGAAGTGGAAGCGAAGGAAAGAAAAGAGAACAAAGATACCACAAGTAAGAGTGATTCGCCGGCGAGTAAAGCTGGTAAAGGTGCCGATAAGTCGATTCCGACGCCAAACTCTGCCGGCGGCTCTCCGGGAGGATCCTCCTCTGAACCGCCGCTCGTTCGCGAACTTCGTGGTCGAATCTCTGCGCTTGAATCTGCTTTGGCAGAAAAAGCCGCTGAAGTCGTTCGACTTCGACGAGATCTCAGCCAATATCAGCAAGGAAGTCCACCGGCATCTTCAGGGAAAGGGAGCGATTCCAAGGCAGCTTCCATACCGAGAGTTGGCTCTGGATCCATCTCCGGGGAGAAGCCGACAGCCGCCGCTGTCGCTGCCGGTGCACCAGCCGTTTCTGCCGCCACGGTCGCCGGATCCGGTGGTCCTGGCGCGCCACCGTTACCTCCGGGACCGCCTCCGCCACCTGTCACACCGGCAATTGCCGTTGCCGCCGGAGGATCAGCCTCTGAAGGTGACCGAAGCGTCCCGATGCCGCCGTCCGGACCGCCGCCGCCGCCAAGAGGCCCCCCGCCTCCAACTTCGCTCGTCAAAGGCGTCGCGCAAATGTCCGTCTCTGAGAACGGTGCTGCACCGGCTCCACCCGCGCCTGGATCGTTTGCGCAAGCTGCAAATGCGGGCGGCGCGGCGCCTCCATCGGGCGCCAACGGCGCGAGGCCGGCGGCTTGGATGCAACAGCAACAAGGACAACCGCCCGTACCTCCCGTCCCTGGACAGCAAGAAGATAACTTCCCGCACTTTGGCATGATTGAAAACTTGTTGGGCGATCTCGGAGATGATTTTGACTAACCCCGCTTCTTCATTCCATCTCGTGATTTGAAAATGGATCGGTGGTGCACAATCTAACGACTCATTCACCAAAAGTCGCGCTTCTTACGTAGCCTCGCGTCGTCCCGCGAGTTCTTTCTTCTCAAAGGACCAAAAGAGGGTAGACATAAACAACACAATTTAGTCTCTAGTACTACTAATATTAATATCAGCGTCTAGCAGAAAATATTCATTTCACCATCACCACTACCACCACCATCACTTTATCGTTCTACTTTGAGGTTCTTTTTAGAAAAGCTGCCCTTTTGCTTCATAAACTTTTCCCATACGAATCAAACATAATAATGTCCTTCTCCTCCTCCTCCTCCTTGCAAAGACTCGTCTGCGGCGACGAGGCACGTGCCATTTGTTCCGTCCCAAACGATAGCGCTAACAACGAGTCTCTCTTTGCCGTCGCGTGCAGTACTACTACTCCTGCTTCTACGACGAAGAGTGAAGTGAAAATCTTTTGCGTCGACGCGCAGACGCATCGCTTGAAAGAGAAACGAGAACTCGCTTTTGTGAGTATGGACGATAAGATTGTGGACGTGGATTGTTTTCGGTGTCGAGACGATTCTGTCGTGGATAGTGGTGGTGGTGTGTTATTGATCGCCGCGTGTACCGCAGAAGGGAACGTTTCCGTCTTTCGCAGACGAGAAGGAGACTCAAAAGAGGGAGACGAAGAAGAGAAAAATGTCATCGAGAACAAAGTAAGCGAAAATGAAGGAGAACAGCGAGAAGAAGGAGGAGGACGACGGCAGTTGCGTACACAGTGGTACTCGTCGTGTAAATTTGATCCAAACGGCGACGGGCGCGTCGTCGCGATGGTGACGAGCGGAGGAGCGTCTGCGAGTTTTTACGACCACGAGAACGCGAAACGGGTTGGTGCGTTTACTACTACAGGAGGCGATGACGATGGTGTCGTTGGCGGCAATAGTGAGGAGATGAAAAAGAAGACGACGAGCAGCAAAGGCGACTGGTCGAAAGCGAATCGAAACCAGTTTGCGTTTACGAGAGACGGCGATGTTTTCGTGGTCGATTCGAGATCGAGTAACGATACCGCGAAACCTATATTTTCTCAAGCGAGCGCGTTTCGAGACGTCGCGTTTTCCGCGAGCGAGGACGGGCGGTACATCGTCACCGCCTCGGAGGATTGGTTGGTGAAGACGTGGGATTTGAGGAAAAACGGCGGAGCACCGGCGAAGTGCTTCGCCGGTCACGAAGGCGCGGTCACGAAGGCGAGATTTAATCCCGTGTACGAATCCATAGTTATGTCGAGTTCGTTAGACGGTACGGTGAAATTGTGGAGAGATTCCGACCTCGGACGTTTACCCGACGACGACGACAGCGAAAGGAGGAGGAATAAGAAAGTGAACATCGACGAGAATAGCGGCGGCGGTATTAATAACAATAGCGAAGGGGTGAGCGTAGAACTGAAAGCGTACGGGAACTTACAAACCACCACGGTGGGGTCGTTCTCGCCAGTCGTCGACGCGTGTTGGAGCTGCAACGATCCGTGGATTATGGCCGCGATAACTTTGGACGGAACCGTAGCCTTGGACGTCGTTCCGAGAAGCGAGAAGTATCGCATTTTATTGTAATTTTATTCTTTTCTTACCTAGTAGAGCTGCTTTATTAAATTCTATATATTTTTACTAAACTAATCGCGCGACGTCGCTGCTCTTCGCTTTGAACTGAATCCCTCTCTTGAAAGATTCGATGGTGACTTCCCCGGTATTCCCATCCACGCCTAGAACTTTACCTTCCTCGCCGACGAAATCATGGTTGCGCACGACCGCGCATTTCCCGCCGACGCCCGGGCAAACCGGCTCGAACTCGTCTTCGTCGACGTTCTCGACGACGGAACCAGACTCCTTTAATTTCACATCCGCTTCGCGGTCCTCCACGTTGACTCTGACCACCGTACCTTTTTCCCCGGTTTCGGTTTTCCTGCAAACAATGTTCTCGCGTAGCATCCACTTTAATTTTTTCCGTTTCTTGAAGGCTGCTTTTCCCTCTTCTTTGCCGCCAGTCTTCATCTTCTTGTTGCTAAACATTCCCCCTGCGTTCGAAAAGTCGACGATGTCTTTCCTCTTCTTCTCGCTATTCTCGAGCGCGTTGTTCAATCCTCCCGAAACGACGTGTAAATTAATCTTCTCTCTTTCCCCATCGTCTAAATCAATCGCGTCCGCTTTCCTCTCTTCCTTCTTCTCCTCTCCGCCTTTCTTATTTTGCTTCGCGATCTGCCTCGCCAATACGTTCGCCATCCGCGTCTCCTCGTCCTCCTCTTTTCGCCTCTTCTCCATCTCCATCCGATCTCTCAACTGCTCTTCCTTATCTCTCGGTTTATACGTGATGAACCACCCTTTCGCAGTCTCTTCGATGTCGCATAATTTCTCCCTCCCTAAATATTTCACGAACTCCGTCAGCGTCGTCCACTTGGTCGAGTTCATGTGCACGTGCGTCTTGTTCCCGATGTATTCGTTATACGCCACCGTGGCTTTAATCCTCGTGTTTCTGTGCGACACCGCCATCATGTCCAAAAAATTCGCTAAAAACTGTTCCGAGTACCCTTTTATGAACCTGCCGGAGTTTTCCCCGAACACGGCGACTTGACGTAAGTGCGCTTCCGAGGAGCAGTGTTGCTTAAATCCGTTCTGGTCTCTGCATTGTTTCTCGCACAATTGGCAGTAGAATTTCAGTTTTTGTAAACCTTTCATCTTTTGCCGGTTGGCGACGGCTTTCGGGGAGAGGAAATCTCCTTTGTTACTTTTCGCCATTAGTATTACTGTCTCTGAGCTTCTTCTCTTTTCTGTTCGTTATACTTGGTGGTTTTTCTTTGTCTTTGTCTTCTTGCGCGTTCATTTATGATGTACTAGTTGTTGTTCGTTTTGTTCCCAAACGTCTTTTCCCCAAGAGAAAAAAAAATCTTCAAATTCACATGTGACATGAAGAACAAAAGAGAAGAGAAAAAAGAAGAAGAGAAAGAATCGTTTTACGACGCGCTCGGGGTGAAGAATACCAGAGATCTCTCCGAGAAGACTCTGGAACGCGCGTATAAGAAATGCGCGTTGAAATACCATCCAGATCGTCCGAATGGAAACGCCGAGAAATTTTTGAGATGTACGAAAGCGTTCGAGACTTTGAGAGATACAAATTTAAAAGCTATTTACGATAAGTACGGCGAGGAAGGGTTAGAGCCTGGGTTTGTGCCGCCCCAGCAGCAGCAATTTCAGCAGCAGCAGCCTTTTGGTGGGTTTCAGCAGCAGAGGGAATGGGCGGACCAACAGAGACAACAAAGGCAAGAGCGATACGCGAGGAGAAAATTTGGTTTCGATACAACTGGTGGAACAGGAGCGAGAACGACGAGTTTCGGGATGGACGAAGCCATGCGAATGTTTAAGGAGCACTTTGGTGATATGGATTTCGGGAGTGAATTTGGTGGTGGTGATGTAGGAGGTGCTACCAATAAGCGGGGGCGAAGAGACGCGAATGGCGCGCCAATGCCTCCAGACGCGAGCGAAGGAGATCGAGTGTTTGAGTTTGAGTGCACGTTGGAGGAATTGTATCACGGGTGCTCGAAACAGCTTCGAATACCACCAACAAAAGGTTTGCAAGAAGAGATAGTGGACTTGAACATCAAGCCTGGATGGAAATCTGGAACAAAACTCACGTATTTTGGTCGCGGTGCGCCGGCGAGAGACGGCAGGAGAGGGAATTTAGTTTTGATTTGCAAACAAGTTCCACATCCCATTTTTAGGCGCGCGGATAAAGGAAACGATTTGGAATTCGACGTGCGTTTGCCTGTTTCCCGAGCGCTGTGCGGTTTTCGAGCGACCGTGAAAGGACTGAACGGTAAATCTTTCGAGTTTGATACGAGGGAAGTATCGACTCCGGGAAAAACATACGTGGTGAAAGGAAAAGGCATGCCGGATCAACACGATGCTAAGATCATCGGCGATTGCGTCATTCGAATCACGGAAGTAATCTTTCCAAAGAGTCTTGCCGACAATCAACGAGTTGGATTGAAACAAGCATTTAACGGCATCGATATTGAAGGAGTTTAAGCGAGTGAGAATTTTTTTTGGTTTATTTACCGCCGTCGTCGCTGCTGCTGTCTTTTGATTGCTCTACGATATTAAAAACGCAATGATGTGATTTCTAAATCACGCGAATTGAATACTCTTTCTCTCTCTTTTATTGCTTTGAGGAGCGATTCTTTTAAACTACGCGAGACATCGCCAATGAAAGCGCTCGCAACTTCCCCAAGAAATTTTCGGCGTTTTCATACGCGCCTACCTTTAAGTCCTCCGCATCTTCGAGAACTAAATCAAACGAATCTTCAATTCCTCGCAAAGTCGCAGTGATTTCTTTTCTCACTTTCTGCAGTTCTCGTCGCTCTGTCATTTTTGTCTCCTTTCCCTCCTCGACCTCGTCCGGTGCTTCGCACGGCGCGTAACCGTTGCTCTCTTCTTTCGTCTCATCTTCCTCCTCCTCCTCCAAAGTTTCTTTCGTTCCTACTATCCTGTTCCATCTAGCCTTGTCGCTCTCCGCCTTCTTAAAGTACGGCATTTTTTCAGTCTCCCTCATACTTCTCCAGATTTTGCCGAGCTCTTTGTCAATTTGTATCGCAGACTTACCTGGCATACAAGTAGCCACACGAGATTGATTTTGGATCACGAAGTGATTATACGCGCTGAGACAGTGGAGTGGTTTCTCTTTTTTTGCACCAGCGGCGCCATATTCCTGTTTCATCGTCGGCTTTGTCGAACCGCTCAGCAATTTAGGCATCGTCGTCGCGTCGTTTCCGTCCTTTTGATGATGACCTTTCTTCTCATTGTTGTTGTTGATGCTATTATTACTACCATTATCTTTTTTATCCTGCGATTTGCTAAATAAGTTTGCAATTAACGATCCCCCCAAAGCTTTCACTTGCTTCTTTTCTCTCTTCTCTCGTTCTGCTTTCAACTTCTTCGCGGCTTCTCTCTCCTTCTTTTGCTCTTTGGCTAATATTTTCTTACTCTCCATGATCTCGTTTCCATTTCTTCTACCATTATTTGGTTTCATCGCTGACTCAGTAATAGGATCCGACTCCTCGATGCCTAATCCTTCCAACGTTAAATTATCCAGCGAAGCCTCGGACGGGAACTCGTTCTTCAGCGGCGTAAACGCCGTGTTCAACCCTTCTAACTCCGCTAAACTCTTCGCTTCAAATTCTGCGGGTAAATGCTTCGGAAGGCCACCTAAAAGCTGCTCTATCACCGACCCCCCTGATTGTTTTCTTAACTCCGCCGCTCTCTTCTTCCCGTACGCCAACTCAAAAGTCTGACGAAACAAAGCGTTTGACAATTCGCGCGGCACAATCGAATCCCCTCTGAGCATCTCCTCGAATTCGTCATCCATCTCTCTCATCTTCATCTTCTTCTCTTGCTCTTTTGGAATCCGAAACCCGTTCCGCTCTTCCTCCACCGCTATTATTCTCAACATCGAGAATCTGTCGTCTATTTTCGACACCTCTCTCAAGGCGTTTTGTTCGACGAGTTGCTTGACGTAAAAGTTCACCAACTCGTCGCCTCCAACATCCGCGATAAAGTCCATCTCTTCGTTCTCTCTGCTCACCAGAGATGAAGAAGAAAATTGCGTATTCCTCGCGCTGAGTGGAATTTTGTTCGTGCACTTCCCGTGGCCTTCGAGAAGCATCGCCCCGGAGGAGTGTTTCTTTATCGAATAGTGGTTCACGCTCTTCTCGTCGGAGAAGGATTTCAAGCGGTACATAGGTAAGGTGTTGGTTTTAGTACCATTTTCCCCGCTCGGGGTTGAACTCGTCGTCGTCGAACCCGGCGCTGCTTTGGTCGCAGCAGAAGCACGTTTTTTAGGCATCGTTTTTTCTGTAGAAAAGCCTCGAGATACGAAAAGAATATTCAAATTTTAACCAAAACAATACCAAAATACACACGCGGTCTGAAGAGTATTAGTAAACAAATGGTGGTGGTGACTCTCTTCTTTTTCATTCAAAACAACAGTATATGTGATGTGCTAACGTTTTTTACTTTTTCGGCTTCTTCTTTGCCGGTTTCTTCTTCTTCTTCGCGGGCGCTTTCTTGCGTTTCGCGCCGCCTCTCCCAGCGGCGGCTTTCGTCGCTTTCGTCTCTCTTTGTTTTTGTTCTTGTTCCTCGAACCCCTCGTCCCCGGGTTCGAGAGGTATGTAGTTATCGTTGATGGTACCAACACACGCGACGTTTTCCGCGGACGGGTCTTCTCGTAATTGGACGTACTCGTCGAAGAAAGTTTCAATTTTCGCGTCTTCCGCGCCGACGTTGACGATGGCAACCGTGGAGGATAACAAGTGCGTTCGCGCTAAGTACATGACGCCTTTTAAATCGACTTTGACCGAGGCGTGCGGTTGTTGTTTCGACGTGGACGCTTTACTTCCTCCACCTCCAGTTGGTTGCGATTCGCGCTCGACTAACAATCGTCCAACCACGCCGACGTCACCGGACAAATCTACGGCTTCCCCGGAGCCTTTACACTCGAACAAAATCGTCGAGTTGGCGGTTTTCTGCAACGCGCCGTGGTTAATCAGCAGAGGCATTTTTGATTTCGGCACGGACGCGCCGACAAATGCCGCCGGAATCTTTCTCTTATTTGTTGCTTTATTATCTGCGTTCTCTTTGTTCTTCTCCTTCGCATCGTCTGCATCCATTTTATCGTCTTCTTCTTCGTCGTCGTCAATCATCAACACTTCCTTCTGTTTCTTCTCCGAAAGCCTCACCGCTAACGGTTTCGCGTCCTCGTCGTCTCCATCTGACCCCCACCCGGAACTGCTGCTGTTGCTTTTCTTCTCCTCGTCGTCCTCTGAATCGTCGTCTCTGATGTTGATTGTTTTATTATTATTGCTCTTCTTCGGCGTGGTGTTGTCTGTCTTTTTCTTCTCGTCGTTCGAATCTTCCTTTGTGGGAGGTTGATACTCTTTCATCCAATCCGGTTCCTCGTCCGAATCCGATTTGATTTCAATCGTCTTTGTTTCTTCGATTGTGTTCTTCTCTGGGTCTCTTTCTTTTTCTTTATTCTCGTCGTCTTCATTCCTCCCACCAATTTCACCAATTTCATCGCGCGTGGTGGTGGTTACATCAACATCATCATCCTCATCCTCATCGTCGTTCTCTTTGGTTTTAAGTGTTGTCGTTGTTTTCTTCTTCTCGGTCGTCGTGTTTTCAATCACCGAATCGATTTTCTTCAGAGGCGAGACAATATCTGGAACTTTATCGTCGTCGTCCGAAGAATCGTCGTCGTCTAACACGTAACTCTTACCCATAATGATATGTATATGTGCGCGTGTATATGTTTACGCGTACATACTATCAGTAAAGAAAGCTACTAAACGCGTTAAAGTTTTTGTGAGAAATTTCAAAAATATTTTTTGGGGCAGTTTTGGAGTTTTTTTTTCTCATTGTTTTCTCTGTTAGTGATACGTTGTTGTTTGTATGCCTGCGACGGAGCAGACGACGACGGGAGCAGCAGCAGCAGCGGGAGCGACGTCGACATCTTCGAACAACTCTGAAGAAGTCATCTTAGCGTTGCAAAGAGAGAGGAAGAACCAGTATCTGTCGTTCAAGAAGTTTGGGGAATTCAAAAACATGAGTTCTATTAAAAGTAAAGGGAAACTCACCGCCCTTGGGTACATCTATGTTTGCATTTCTGCGATTGTTTTTCTCCTGTATTGGTTCGTGGACGCCGTGGATGGGAGGTACGCGAGTGTGCTCTTATTGGCGAGCTGTTTCGTGGTGAGAGTGCACCCGGCGTTTAGTAGCGCGACTGGTAAATTGAGGTGATGAGAGATGTGGGAGGACACGCTTTTTGGAACCTCAAAGCGTCTTGGATGTAGTAGTATTAGTATTAGTAGTAGTAATGTAGTAAAACAGAGTTTAACAACAACAACAACAATAGGATTCGAGCGCGCCTCCGCGTGGGTGTGTTTGTGTGTATTTTAGTACTGTGCTTTCTTGCTAGTATTTTGTCGCATACAATAGTATTAAATATATTTACTTCAATATGCGATACAAGTACATGCCAATCCCGAGCAAGACGCAAATCAACGTCGCGTCCACGCAAAAATGCCTCGACGATCGCGCCTTCTCTACGGTTTCTTTCAACCTCATGTTGGCCGTTTTCATCTCGGCTTGCGCACCGTCCATTTTAAAATCTATGTTTTCAATCGCCGGTTGTTGCCTGGCCATCTCTTCGTCCATGTCCGCGCCGAGACGTTTCAAGGTTTGCAAACCTCGGCTGATTTCGTCCAAGTCGGTGTCTTGCGTTTTCTTTCTGTCTTCGAATTCTTGACGAAACTGACGACTCTCTTCCGTGTGTTCCATGCCCTCGAATCTGTTGTTGTTGTTGTTGTTGTTGTTGTTTAAATGTTGTTCGCGAAGTGTTTCCGGTTGTTCAAACGGGTTCGTGTAGGTCCCCATTTCGATATCTCTCGACAACGATCTGTGATGATGCGGGACTTTCTTCGACGGCGTTCGAGGAATCATTCTCGACACCCCGTCCGGAACGTCCTCTATTCTCTGCTCGAACTGGTCAATCAGCGTTTCTCTCCCGTCTCTTTCGTACATCGATTCGTCTTCGATATCGCCCCCGTCGCTCGTCGCCCGTTTCTTCTTCTTGGCGTTATTATTACTACTACTACTTTTATTCGCTAATTTTCTCAGTTTCGGAATTTCTCCTCGTAAACTGTTCTTCCCTCGTCTCACTTCCGCGTGCATCGCCGCAATCGCCGCTCGGTTCGTTTCTACTTTCGCTCGTTCCGAGACGTCCGCGATGTCGTCCAGTCGTTCTTCGAGTTTACCCAGGAATTGTTCGAACGAACTATCGTGATGATGAGTAGTATTGCTCTCGTCATCATCTTCGTTACCATTATTACCACCGCTACTGCTAAACTTCCCCACATTCACGTTCTTATTCGTTTTTCGTTGTTGTTGTTGTCGTTTCATTCGTTCATCCGACGCAGTTCCATCATCGTTTTGGGGGAGATGATTTTGGTATTTTTTAAGCAAATGTTCCGTCCTGGAGAGTAAATCGTGCGCGTTGTTGTTACCACTACTCCCACCGAGGATGCCCATTATTATTGTTATTATTATTATTATTATTACGCTCGCGTTACGTCGCGCGTATCTTTTACTTCTGTTTTGCGGGAGAAAAAGCGCGGCGCGCGCAAAAAACACCAACCAAAAGTCAAAACTTCTTCAAACGGTTGGTTTGGTTTGTACCGTTTGTGTTGTTGTTCGTTGTGATGAAGAGGCAACTTTTTTTGAATCTCTGGCGCATTTTTTTTACTAAAACCCTAAATAGACATTTTGGTGATTCCAGTTTAAGAAGACCGCATTGTGCTCTTTTTTCATCAGAGAGCACACACGTACACACACACACAAAGAGACGACGTAAACGACGACGCTTAAAACAACGACAACAACAACAATGTTTGCCGCCGCGAGTTCGTTAACGACGACGACGATATCGTCAAAGTCGAGTTTAGGAGGATATCGGGGAAAAGAAGTTGTGCAAAAATCCCGATCCTCTATGATGAGAAGTACTGCTAGGAGAAACAATGTAAACGTCGTCGTCCGAGCTGAAGCGCAAAAGACCATCGACATGAACGAGGTGAGTTTTACTCTAAATATTGATTCTTTTGTTTTTGTCTCGCTTTTGTCTATATGTTGTTTTCCCTTTTGGGATGGAAACAATGGTTCATTTTTCTTCTTTCTCTTCTTCTGGATCCATCGTCCATCGTCGGCGGATGGGACGAAAGATATCGTCGTCAAAATGGATAAAATATCGGACATTCGAAGAGATTACTTTTTATAGACACACTTCCGTCGTGTTTTGCTGACAAAATCGCAACTTCTCTCTCTCTTTCTACTATAGTCTCGCACGTATTACTTTTGCATCGCGAACGCGGATTTTATGCTCAACGACGAAAACAACGAACACTTCCCGGAAATCTTGAGAGAACGAAGACGATTTTACCGAGAGACTGAGAAATTGCAAGACTTTTGGATCGTCCCGAACCCAACATTTTTGGACGCCATGCCGGAAATAAAGAAAAAAATTCGGCAACCGTGCGTGGCGGTGATGACCACGGACGAGGTGTGGAACACGTTTATTAAGTTAAGAATGGACCGAGTGTATAAAGGTTCCGTGGAAGGGACTGGAGCGGAGTTGTTGAAATCGAACGAGTTAATCGCCGCGGACGCGTTTCCGCCGGTGGACCCGGCCAAGTGGACGGCGCCGTATAACAAATACTCGCCCGGGTGGTGGGAAGTGTTTTACCCCGGGGCGGATTGGACGCAAGGGTACCAAGCGACGGTGAATCCGTTGGCAGAAGAGGGGGTTGAGCGCACTGGGGCGTAATTTTTTAGTAGAAAGACAGACAGACAGACAGAGACAGACAACGACAACGACAACATATAGAGTGCGCGCACACAAAAGCCATCGGAGAAGAACGGCGGAAGAAGAAGAACATCATCACAAATTTTTTATATTAGAAGAAATATCTTTATTATTATTAAAGAATGGATATAGAGTATCAAAGGTCCTCTTTCTTCTTCTTTCCCTTCTTTCCTTTCTTTTTCTTCTTCTTTCCGCTACTCTTTTGTTGTTGTTGTTTCTTTTCCTCCTCCTCTTTGACGCGCGCGGCTTCCGCTAATTCCTCTTCTTCCTTCTTTCTCTCTAACTCCGCAATCTCCGCTCTCGTCAAACCTAACGTAGCATCTTCGGTTTCTTCACCCATGATATCGTTCAAATCGAACTCTTCCTCGATCGGTTCCTCGGGTTCGTAATCGTTTTCGTCTTCGCTCTCGCCGCCGTCGATTATTTTCGGCACGTCTTGAATCATAAACGTTCTCGTTTTACCATTCAAGACTAACTCGCAGTGCCTAGCGAGCTCGCGAGGGTCAAAGGAACCACTCATGGTTGCGTACCTTCCTTTTCTGGGTTGTAAAACCGTCACGGTTGGTGAATTGTGCGGTAAAACGTCGAAGGCTTTTGCAAACGTTTTCTGGACAATCGGATCGACGACGATCCACGTGAACGGTCGTCCGCTCGTAAGTTTTGCCGCTTCAAACGCTCTTTCCATGCGATCTTCAAACATAGACTGCGAAGAAGAACTCGTCCCTGGAATAAACGCGATGGCGCACAAACCGCCTTTGGATTCGCACTCGTCCTCGAATTCCTTTTGCGTCGTGACGTGCGGCGGCGGCGTCACTTTTCCTGGAGACTTCGCCTCGTCTTTCCGCTTGATTTGATTTTTGGCTTCCAGCAACCATTGGCGAAGATAAATGTAATTCATCGGTCCAGGAAACGGCGCAGAGTTCATTTGGACGTTTCCAGACGCCTCTTGTTGCGGCGTGACCGCGGGATTAACGAACAATAATTGCACCGCGGGTAACTTTGGAATGTTGAACTTTTGCAAGTTCGGGTCGTTTTTATCATCGGCTTGGAAAAAACCGAAATGGAAATCGTCCTTGAAGTTTGCCGCTAATGTTTTATACATTCCGGGCGTCTCGTCCTTTTGAGAGAACAAAACGCACTTCGGTGTGAACGGATCCGTGGCTAAATACTGGTCCAAGTTGTCCTGGGTGATTCTTAAAACAACATCCGCCGTGTTTTCGTACATCCACGCTTTCAAATTCCCGTCGTTCACCGGATGGTCCTCGGAAACTTCAAACGGGTACGATTCTTCGTCCTCTTTGTTCTCACCGAACGGGTAATACATCAACGAGAAGCACTCGTCTTTGTTTGGAAACTTACTCAACGTTTGCGTTTCGGCAAGTTTTATCGCTTTCAAGATATCCTCGCCGTCTCGGTTCACGACGTATTCGTAAAGCTCCGCTTGGAATTGAAGCTTTGCAAACGCGTCGATGGCTTCGTTCACTTTAAGGCCACACTCGTCCGTTCGCTTGGTAAACATAACTACCACCGCTTCTTTCTTTTCTATCACGTCTTGTTCGAAATTTTTCGGTTTCTTTTCAATAAACAACGAAAAATCATCGTTGTTTTCCTCTTCTTCTTCTCCTTTTTTCTTCTCGTCTCCGCTTTTATCCTCGCCGTCGTCTTTCTTTTTACGAAGTACCTCCACTTCCAACTCTCCAACTTCTGGGCCTAAGTGCTTCTCCGCGAACGCAAACACCTCGTCTTTACTCATGCTCTCGCCGTCGAACAAGGTCGGTTTCTTCGTCAAATCTGCGTCTTTATACAACACCAACTTCACCGCGTCCTCTTCGTCTTCGTGCGCTTCCAACCCGGGAAGCACCGGCGTTGGTAACAAATCGTCCGTGGAAGAGTCGTACGTCAACTCAACCACGCGAATTCTGTTCTTATGGTTCCATGCCAACGATTTCAACATGAACGGGGTCTCGCTTTTGTCCGTCACGTACACCAGCGTCGGCATCTCGTCCGAAACGACGTTCTTTAACTCGTCCACGGAATCAATTCTCGCGACTTCATCGTCCGGTAAGTTCTTCACCGCAAACTCTCTCAACGCTCTCGCGGTCAACGCATCCCCTCGATACTCGTTGGACAATTTCTGCGCGATTTTTCTGTACGGGTTCCACGTCTTTTTCCCTCCGAAACCGACGATGGCCGGCACTCGCGATATTTGCATCGACCGTCCTAAATCTTCGTTCCCGGCGATATCAATCGCGCCAAACTTAATGTTCACCGACTCTAACGATAACGCGGCTCTACTGAACGCCGGTGCCATATCCTTGCACGGTTGGCACCCGGGGGCGATGAATTGCACCACCCACACGTCTCTCGTCTCCAAAACTTTCTCCTTGAACTCTTCCGAGGACTGGAAACCAAACACGCCTGAGTTGTTTGGGTCGTACAAAGTTCTCACTTCCATGTGAAACACGTTGTTCTCTTTAGCAGATTCTTCTTCTTCTTCTTCTTCGTCGTAGTCATCGTCATCATCATCATCATCCGTTTTGGCGGCTGAAGCGAACATAAAACCCCCGGTTGTTGTTCCTTGGCTTTGTTTTCGTTTCATCAGAAACGCCGATTCATTTTCATAATTCGGCGGCATCAACATCATCATCATCATCATCATCGCGAAAAGGAGGAGAACAAACGACAACCGCAGCGAAAAACGACGAGAATTATTCATCGCCATCATCGTGCTTTTCTTCTTTTTCTTTTTCTTTGTTGTTTTTCTTGCTGCTGCTGCTGTTCTCATCATCCTCCTGTAATGTTAAAAGTTTGTTACGCTAAAAATGAGGAACGATGATGAGTTCGAGAGCAAACAAAATGTTGTTTTTTTTCTCAGTCAAAAGCGCGTCTGTCTCGGCGAATGAAAATCTCTTGTTTTTTTTCCTTGTTTTTTTGCAATTTTTTCGATCAATCGATCTCCTTTTGGTGAAGAAAATCTCTCTTCTTTTTTTTTGTAGAGAGCATACTGTGGAGCCAGCCTTCTTTTGGAGCTTTCAACTACGAATCCTTCATAAACACACACGTACAAAAAATAATTTAATAATAACAAACATGTCTGCTGCTTTGACTTCATCCACGTTCGTTGGCGCGAAAGTTTCCGTCGCGAAAACTACCACCGCGTCCAAGAGAGTCGCGTTCTCCGTTCAAGCGAACGCGAGCGGACCGAAGAAGGTACGAATTCCGATTTCGTTTTTTTTTTTTTGTGCGCTTAAAAAATCATCATCGTCGCTCGTTTCAGGCGGGTGGTGGTGCGTCCAAATTTTGCATTTCGTCCAACGAGAAAGTGAGATTGCGCACGATTTTTCTCCGAAACGTCGATGAAGCGGTCGTGTGCGAGTTTTGGAAACGATCGATGCGCGTGTATTCCGATGCGAAAGTTCACTTCGAACGCAATTACGCGCTTTTTTGAGCGTTTCAACCTTCGCGCGTCGCCGTTCCACGACGCGCGACCGATTTCGAATTTTATTTTATTTTCTTCGTTTGTTTATTTGATACGCTCCGCTTCGTCCGTCGTCTTATCGAGGAGGATCGATTTTACGTTCGAAGAAGCCGTCCAAAAGACAACGAAATCTGTTTTGCCTCTTTCTTGAGGGAAAAAACGAAAAATAAAATATCGCTTTGTTGTTGTGTGTCTGCTTTGAGCAACAACATTAACAACAACAATAACTGACAAAATCGATGATATCTTCTCCTCTTTACATCACAACAGGGTACCAAATCCAAGGGTGGCCAAGCCGGTGTCGGCTACAAGGGTTCCACCGAAGCCGGTTCCGCCCCGAAGAGACGCGACGGTAAGGCTGGCTACGTCTACTCCTTGGGCGTCCGCAACGGCAAGGCGAACGTCGACGAATACTCCCCGATCTACTCACCGGAAGAATTCAAGACGGACGGCGACAAGTACGAAGGTAACTTGCTGTACTGGGCGGCTACGCTCGCCGGTATCATCGGTTCCGGTGCGCTCGCCATCTACTTGACTTCCGCCTTGTAAAAAGTTTGAAAGAGAGAAAGGAAGGAGAGGAGAAAATTTTTGTAGAACAAAGTGTTTTAGCAAACAGGAATAAAAGAGAGAGAGAAGGAGAAGAGAGAGAAGAAAGGAGAGGAGAGAGAGTGGAGGACGAGAGAAAGAGAGAGTCATCATTTGGCGTTCAACACACGCGCTTGATATTTTTGTCTTAGTTTTAGTTGATTTTGTAAAGAAGAAGAAACGAGACGATATTATTGTGTTGATTATATCACGCAACAACCAATAACAACGGGTAAAAAAGAAAGACACATTCATTCGCCGTCGTCGTTTTTGAAACAATTTTGTTCGTTGCGTTTGTTTTTTATTGACAATAAAAAACTAGTATATGCTTCTTTCTCGTCCTACAAAATCGTCTTCGCGTCGTGTGTTGTATTGATGTTGATCTTCTCGTTGTTGTTGTTTTTCGTTTTGTTTTGCTCTACTAAATGTTGTTGTTGTTGTTATATATATATAAAAATACTCTGTTTTATTGTTTTATTGTTGCTGTTGTTCATCGAAGATCACGCTTGCTCTCCGCTGCTCCCGTTTCCAAGAGTTTCTTTAATCTGCGCGGCGTGTTTTTCCATACCACTCACCATGCCTTCTCCTCCAAACTCCTTCATCGCTTCTCTCTGTTCTTCGATGTTGATCGTTTGTTTTGTCTCCGCTTGTAACTCCGCTCTAGCCGCCGCCCTCGCTTTCTCTCGTTCCTCTTCCTCGGCTCGGATCTTCGCTTCTTCTTCGTCCTTTTGCTTTTGGATCTTTTCTTGCTCTTCCTTCTCCTTTTGCGCTTGCTCGTTTTTCACCTTTTGTTCGGCTTCGGCGATTTCTTTTTCGCGCTTCTCAATCTCTGCGTTTCGATTCGCTTCAATGTCTTTCTTTTGCGTCGCCGCGGCTTCAAAATCGGACCACAAATCATCTGGAACGGCATCGACGGCTTCCGTGGGCGCGCTCGCGTCCGCCGCAGGTGCACCCGCGGCGGCGCCCGTGTTTGCTGTGTCGTCCTTCTTGTTGAGATCGGACCAACCTTCTGGATTTTGCACCGCCGCGACGGGTTGCTTTTGGTCGCGTTTGATGCCCAACTCATCCACGGCGGGTTGTAAGAGCTGATTCGTCGACTGTTCGACTCGAGAGACTGGTCGGACGTTGGAAGTCCCATCGTCGTTCCCGCCACTGCCGGCGGCTTTGTTGCCCTTCTCGGGATTCGAGTCGCCGCCTTCCGAAGACGAAGAATCGGAATCGGAATCGGAATCGGAATCGGATGAGTCCGAGTTTGCGGGTTTCTCACCAGAAGCACCCGCTACAGTCGCCAAATCAGTGTTCGACGCTTTCCTCCTCGGATTATTCTTCAAGTTCGCTTCGCACGCTTCGAGTTCACGCATGGCTGCCGCTTCTCGCGCCTTGGCTTCCTTCACCAAATCCATAGCCGACGCCGACTTTTTGCTCTTCTTCGGTCTCAACTGCGAATCGCAGTACCTTTGAAGTCTCCAAAGCGTTTTCGAATCGAGTTCTTCGATGTTGATTTCAATCTCGTCGCCCTCGGCTTTGCCCATCGCTGCTTGCCCTTCTTGAACAATAGTAATCACCATCTCTTGCTTGCTCTCTGGAAGCTCTTGCAACGACATCGTCAACGCGTGCTTCTCATCAAACGTCATCTCTCTCGTCGGTAACGGCTCTTGATCGAGCTCAATGTACTTGCGATCTTTCGTAACTTTGCTTTGTGGAGTCGCGCGTTGTCGTTTGGCTTTCGGTTGACCGCTGCCACTTCCGACCGGGCGACCTCTTGGTTTACCAGTTGCTTTACCTCGACTCGCGGCGGCATACTCCTCCGGATCGTCGTCGTACATGTTCGCGTCAAAGTCGTCGTCTAAGAATCCGTCCATATCGCGCTCTCGAGGGGCGTATCCGCCACCACCACCCTTTTGTCTTCTCAACTCTGCCAATTCACGTTTCATTTCCGCGAGTAACTTGGCCTGCTCTTCCGCGAAAACCTCTTCTTGTCTGATCGGATCCTCCGGCGTGTTTGCGATTTCAATATCCTCCTTCGTGCGGATGTCCTCCTCGTCGCTCATTTTCTGTTCAACGTTGTATTTCACCCACCCTTCTTCGAACGCGCCGCGGACTGTTTCACCCATTTGTCCAGCATCCGTAGTCGTCCCATTATACAAGGCACAGTTATCGAAAATCAATCGCATGTCGTCCGCAAAGTCGGTCGGCCACGTGTACTTCTTCCCATCCAACTTCTCTTTCACTTTACCGAGATCCATCGGGTTCTTCACGATCTCGTAATAATCAGGGATGCCAAGCTTTACCGCGTCAACGGGTTGCGTGAAAATCCAGTGGAATTTGTTTCTTTTCACGTGGTTCAAAACGTCTCTGCACGATTTGATCAACACGTTTCTCCTCTTTTGTCGTTCGTCCTCAATTTGCGCTTCTCTCAACATCCGTCGATTCTTAATGATGCGCCCATCGCGCATTCTCTTGTGCGAGCGGTCAGAACCGAGACTCATGCTTGCCGGCTTCACCGTTCTGTTCGCGTATGGGTCCGGTCTTCTCGCGCTGTACGCATCCGGCGGCGGTAACATGTCGTTGAACATGTTATCGTACTGGTTGAACACGCCGCCGCTCGCTCGTAACTGTTCTTGTTTTCTCTCCGCCGCTTCTTTCTTCTGCCTCTCGACTTCCTCGACTCTTCTCTTTGCATTTGCAATCTCCTCCAATTTCTTTTTCAACTCTTGTTTTGCTAATTCTTTTTCTCTTTTTTTCATCGCTTTTCGTTGTTTTTTCCTCTCCGCTAACTCTTCCTCCGTGCACTCTTCGTCCGTCTTATCGCCACCGGCTAATGGAATCTCCAACACCGGCGTCGCGATAATCGACTCGACTTTTTGAAGGATGGCAGGATCCACTTCTTGCTTTGCCGGTGGTTCAGGAGGCGCAGACTGTTCCGGTTTCGGAACTGGCGCGACTGGTGCGACTGGCGCGGCGGCGGCGTGTCCTCCTCCTCCCGAGTACGGCTCCGCAACTTTGTGTCGATCGAAAATCCCAGACCGCCACGACATCGGGTCAACGCCCCCATTCATCATCGACCCGTGACTTTTCTTCCTCCCTTTCATCTCTTGCCAGTTCTCTTTAAACTGCTCAAACTCGCTCGATTTAATAAAGGCAAAACCTTTCGGGCACCTCAAGGCGAGCGTTCTCGAGAGCAAAAGTTCACCTTTTTCAGCCGGTCTCGCGCCGCTCGGGTAGTACTCCTCGTCGTCCTCGTCTCCTAATTCCATTTTCTCCGCCGCGACTCCCGCGTCTTCTTTCTCTTTCTCTTCCTGCGCGGCTTTCTCCGCCGGTCGGACGCCCCCGTTTCGCGTCATTTTTTTATTGTCTTTTTTCTCTTCTTTTCACTTCTTCTTCTTCTTCCTCTCGCGAAAGCTTCTTCTTCTCGAGTCGACGAATTTCTTCTTCTTCTCCTTCGCTTTGTTGTTGTTGTTGTTGTAGCTCCTCTTCGCTTTTAATACTACTCTGTTGAGAAAGAAATAAAAAAGATTCGTTTCGTCGTCAGCGTCGTCTCTTCGCGTTGTGCTAATCGCGCGCGCTTCAAAGCGCAGAGGAATTCGAGAGAGAGAAGGATGTGATCCTGATGTGACTAATCGAATCGACGTAATTCTCTCTCTCTTTCTGACGACGTGAACGAAGATAACAAAGACGGCAGTAAAGTTGCTCGTCAAACAATACTCTCCTCCTCCCAAAGCGTGTCGTTTAAAACGTACCTTTCTTAAAGTTTCTGTGCGTGTTAAAGTGTTAAAGTGTGTGTGTGTGTGTTAAATGCGCGCGCCGGCCGCACAATTATACAAGAGGAAAATCTTTCAATTTTGCGGCTGCCTCTTCGCAAGAAAAGAAAAAAAGAAGGAGACAAACGAAAGAAAGAAAATTCAATGCATGGAAAGATGACGACGGCAAACAGGAAGTAAAAACGTGTCGTAAAATCAACATCAACAAACACTCTTTATTATTTTCAAAATGTCTACGAGCACTAAAAGCTACTTACTACTCTTCGTCGTCGCCGCCACGAGTACTACTACTACTGCTACTACTACTACTCGAATAAGAAGAAGACAAAGACAAAGAACACGAGGGCGGATCCGCGCTTTTCTTTCCCAAACAAACGCTCATGTGCCCGCCGTGTTCTAACATTCTCAAAAACACCGCTTGGAAGCCGAACGAGTGCGCCGCTTCCACGCCTTTGACTTTGTCGTGGTAGTGGTACGGGGTCGATGGGTCGGGTTCGATGCCAAAACCGTATAAATCGACGGATTCGCAGGTGAGCATGGCAAAATATAAACCTTCCACGCCAGTTGGTGGGGAGTTGCGGCCTTTGACCGAGACGGCTTTGAGGTCGGCGAACGCGAGGTACGCTTTTTTGTATTGGCCTCGCGCGGCGCCGGCGAATTCAGGCGCCATGAAGTAAATTTTTTCCTCGCTGCCCCATTTTTTGTACAGAGCGTCCATGCTTTTTGCCGCACCAGCACCGAAGAGGAGCAACGCGTCTTCGGACGCACCTCTTGGTTTCCGTCGCAACCACGTTCGGGTCCACGCGTTGTTGATAACTCTGAAGGTGGTTTTCGAGCCGACTTTGTTTTCGAAACCGACGGTTGGACCGTCGTTGAAACGGAAAACGGCGTCGCGCGCGTCGATGGCCTCACCGTAATTGGCGTTTAAGTTGCTGCCACCGTTTCCCACGACCGCGCAGGATTTGAACTGTTTTTCGCGTAAATCTTCCGCCGGTAACACTTCTGGATTGTTCTTGCCGCTCGGATGGTACTTGTTACCATTTTGCGCCTTTGTCACTAAAATTCTCTTCACGTTTGCTTTCTTCCATTCCGGCGTTTTCGGTATCCACAACTGTGGGAGAACGATATCGAACGACTCTTTCAGTTTCTTCAAGTTCATGGCTTCTTTGGCTGCCGCGCCAACGCGATGGTCTGCGGTCGGGAGGAACGTATTGCCACCGGCGCTCGAGTCGGCGCTCTCGTCCTCGCCGCCGGTATCGTCCCCTTCCTCGTCGTTCGCGCTACCACCACCAAAACTATTACTACTAGAACTACTACTTCCTTTAGAAGATGATCGCGAACGGCTTCTTCTTCGTCCTTTTCGTGCCGTTCCCACGACGCCGGCGGTGGTCGCTTCTTCTCCTTCTTCGTCTACGTTGTTGTTGTTGTTGTTGTTCAACTCTTCCTCTTCCTCCTTCTCATGCGACGACGAGGAAGAGGAGGAAGAGGAGATGTCTGCTGAAACGCGCATCGTTGTATCCTCCTCTCGAGTCGTAGTCGCTTCTCTCCCCCACTTCGACGACGACGACGACGCAAAACTTCCAAACAATCGCACACCCAACGCGAATACTCCATTTTCATCATCGTCGTTGATGAGAAACTCTTTGACGATAAAGACGAAAAGCGAGACGCACAGAAGGAGTCTGCACGCGCGATAATACGAAGATTTTCTTTTATTGATTCTCCTCGACGACCCAGTTTTTGCTTCTCTTCTGGGAACGGAGAGGCCCATTCCTTCTTCTTTGTCTTTGTCTTCTTCTTCGTAAATGCGCGAAGTGTTTTTGTGTGGTTTGTGTGAGAAATCATGATTTTAAAATATTACACTTTCGAAATTTTCATCATCATCATCATCATCATCACAACATCTGATCGTACTTGGTGTTATCCTCGTCGTATTCCGCGCGCTTCTTTTTATCGCTGAGAATAGAAAACGCGAACGCGATTTGCTTGAACCTCGTTTCCGCCTGTTGGAGTTTCGCGGCTTCGTCTTTCGAGTGGTGTTGTTTGTCCGGATGCCACTTCATGGCTTGCGTTTTGTACGCTTTGGCTATTTGTTTCGGACGAGCGGTTTGTCGACAGTCGAGGAGTTGATAAAGTTTTGGGGTTTTGGATGATTCACCGATATCGTCATCTTTATCGTTGTCGTCGTCGTCGTTCAAATCGACGTCGGAGCCGTAGCGTCCTTTTTTCTTGCCCGGCGTTTTTCTGTTCATGGCGGAAACGAGCTTGGCCAACTTTTGCACTTTTCGAGCGATGATCGGATCCTCCGGTGATAGCATTTGCGCTAAACGGATAGACTCGAACGCTTTCATACGTTTGTTGCCTAAGAGATAGATATCGTGCGAAATGACGTGCGCTTCAACGTTGTTGGCGTGTAAGAGTAACGCCTCCTTGGCACTTTTCAACGCCGTCTTTGCCAGTCGATTACGGTCGAGTTTTTCTCGGTTTGTTTCTCCGGCATTCGTCGATGAATACTCGAATCCACGTTCATTCAGAACAGTAGAGGATGATTCTGAATCCGAACCCGAGGAGAACGCGTCGTCTTCTTCGCTGCCACTACTCGTTCCGGAGGAAGCGCCCCGCGAATACGTTAAGATTCCTACCAGACTGGACGCGCGAGCGACGAGAATATTCGCGCGAAACCGCGTCGGTTGTCGACCCATGGATAGTTGTTCCAGGACATAATCGCACTTTTCCACGCACAACTGATACTCCTCTTGATCTGATAAACTTTCGATGGATTCTGAAATCGTTTCGAGTTCTCTCAATCGGTTCGCGAGCGTCTTGCATTTTTGCGAGTGTTTCAAAAGTTCTTCGTCGCACTCGTGCTCTAAGCTCGATGCTTCTAAACATCTCAACGCACCGCTCACGTCGTTTACTCTCCACTTACACTCGGCGAGAAGGTACAAACGATCGATAGAGTCTCTGGGAAGTTTGTTTTCGCACTCGTCCAAGGCGAGTAAGACGCGTTGACACTTGATGCAATTTTCCACGTACTCAAATCGCGCGTTATTCTCAAAAGGAGACGTCGAAGTCGTTAGAATTTGTCTCAACATTTCCTCGCTTGCGATTAAGTTCTCCGCGTTCTTTTCTGCGTTTCTTTTCAAAAATTCCGCTTCGTCAAAGAGAGGTTTTCTTAGTTCGCCTTTGCGCGTCGCCTCGTTCTGCTTATTCGCGCGTTCCGTTTTACTCTTCAAAAGTGCCCTGGCCTCTTCTCGTCCTTTCGTAGCTTCCGCGTGCGTCTGATCGATGTGTCGTAAAATAAACTCGTACATTTCTATCGCTTTCGTTTCGTTATTTAACTTCATTTGCGCCTTGGCGCCTCTCGTCAAAGCCTTCTCGTATTTCGGGTCGAGTTTCAGAGCGTTGTCGCAATCCTCCGCGGCGATGACGTATCGTTCCAACTTCAACGCACAAAACGCCCTGTTTGCGAAGTATACCGCTTTCTTCGGTTCTAATCTGATCGCCTCCGTGTACGCCTCGAACGCGTGTTCGTGATCTTCGCGTCTTTGATTTTTAGTACCATTTTTCCTTTCCTTTGCCGTTTTCAAACATTTCGAACCGAGATCGTTCGCCTCGTCCGCTTTCTTCTCGTCGTACTCTCCGTCCTTCCACCACTCTTTTTTCGCGTCGCGATCGATCACCGAAGAAGTCTTTTCAAAAGTTTTTTCTTCTTCTTCCTTCTCCTTCCCCGCGATCTCGGCCAACTCCACGGTTAACTTTCGCATCTGTTTCAACATGCGTTGCACCTGGGGAGTGTCAAACGTGCCCACTTTTTTCGCCTGAAATACGAAATCTTTATACTTTTCCATCCTGTATATTTCTCCAGCTTCGATCGGGTCCATCGGACATAAACTGTCCACGATCATTTTCACGAGAATGTTCTCGCTCTCGTTTTCAACTTCGTCGTCGTCGTCAAAGTAGTGTGTTGTTGTGGTAAAATAGAAGAAGAAGAAGAAGAAAACAATGATGAGAGAAAGAAAGAAAGAAATTAAGTAGAAGAAAAAAGTCAAAGACGAAGAGTGACAAGAAAAAAAAAGGGAGAAAAAGAGAAGCGTTTTTTTTTAATCGAAAAGAAGACAAAAAAAGAGAAATTTTCTTCGGAAAAGTCTTAAAATTCAGAAGAAATCTTAACTGCCCCCTTCCGTAAATAATTCAGCAACGATGCGCGCAGCAGCAGCAACATCAGCAGCAGCAACAACAGCGACAAGACAGAATCATCATCATCGTCAGACGAATAAGAAGAACAGATCGAACGATCGCAAAATACTCCTCAGATCATCTGTTCTTCTCAGTCAACGAGGGGGAAAAGCGAATTCATTTTCATCAAATTCGTTTTCGACGGCGGCTTTTAAGAGAGATGATGAGAAGAGGAGAACCTTTTCGCCGGTGATGGCGGCAGCAGAAGGAGGATCATCAGCGAGAGACCAACAAAATACGAAGAAATCGTCGGCGAAAGAAACCGGCGTGGACGTGTGGCCGTCCGGTGAAGCGCACGATCACATGACGTTTTGCGTTTTTGGCGCCTCTGGTGATCTCGCGAAGAAGAAAATCTACCCTTCGCTTCTCGCGTTATTTTACGAAGGGAGACTGCCAAAGTCGTTTTCGGTGTTCGGGTACGCGCGATCGAAAATGACCTCGGAGGAGTTTCGCGAGAGAATACGAATGAGTTTAGGATGCAGAATAGACGCGAAAGAGAACTGCGATGAATTTATGGAGGAGTTTTTGAAGCGGTGCGAGTACGTGCACGGGAACTATGACGAAGGCGCGGATTTCGAAAAGTTAGATCAAGAGATGTTGAAGACGGAAGAGGGGAAGAAAGCGATGAGAGTGTTTTATTTATCCATTCCGCCGTCGATTTTTGTACCGGTGGCGCAAATGAGTTCCAGATACGTGCAATCGAAAACCGGGGAAACGAGAGTGATCGTGGAGAAGCCGTTTGGGAGAGATTTGGAAAGTTCGAGAGCTTTGACGAAAGCTTTAGCCGCGGAGTTGAGCGAAAAGCAAACGTACAGAATCGATCACTACCTAGGGAAGGAGTTGATTGAAAACTTGACCGTTTTGAGGTTTTCGAACATTATGTTTCAACCGTTGTGGAATAGAAATTACATTCGCAACGTGCAGATTAATTTTTCGGAGAATTTTGGTACCGAAGGCAGGGGCGGCTATTTCGATAACTACGGCATCATTCGAGATATCATGCAAAACCACTTGTTACAGATTATGGCGTTGTTTGCGATGGAAGAACCGGCATCGTTGGACGCGGAGGATATTCGCGACGAAAAAGTTAAAGTAATTCGATCGATTCGGGATATCGATATCGACAACGTCGTTCTGGGACAATACAAAGGGAAAACGAGCGGCTCGAACGTGTTTCCTGCGTATTTGGACGACGAAACCGTTCCGAAAGGTTCCAATTGTGCCACGTTCGCGGCGATCGCATTATTCATCGATAACGCGAGATGGGACGGCGTCCCGTTTTTGATGAAAGCGGGAAAAGCTTTACACAAGAGAGGGTGCGAAATTCGAATCCAGTTTCGACACGCGCCGGGGAACATTTACGCCGATAAGAAATCGAAACCAATCTCGAGAGGCGGCGGAGGCACCGCGGGAGACTCTTCCAACGCGCAGTGCAACGAATTGGTCATTCGTATTCAACCAGATGAGGCTATTTACTTGAAAATTAACAACAAAGTTCCAGGTTTAGGGCACAAAATGGACCGATCGATTTTAGATTTGACGTACAAATCGAAATACTCCGTCGGCGAGTTACCGGACGCTTACGAACGTCTCATCTTGGATGTCATTCACGGCGATAAGAGATTGTTCATCCGTAACGACGAGTTAGAAGCCGCGTGGAAATTGTTCACACCGTTGCTTGAAACCATCGAATCCGAAAATATCCCGCCAGAGTTGTACCCGTACGGTTCCAGAGGTCCGATCGGCGCGCACTATTTGGCCAGTCGCTGGAACGTTCGATGGGGCGATACCAACTAATACTACGAGGTATGTATGATGAAAAAAAATGAATACATACACGAGAGAGAGAGAGAGAAAGAGAGAGAGATGTTATCACAACATTGTCACACCGCGCCGTTGCTTTTACTATTATTATTACTACTACTACTATGTTATAAATGATACGTGTTTTAAAAATGAAACTGCTCTACTCTGACGTTTCGTATTGTCACACCAACGCAGTGAAAAAGAAGAGCAAAATTGGACCTTTTACGGCACTTTCTCACCCACTTGAGATACACCCACTTTCCGAAAGAACAGAGAAGAGAATGTCTTTTTGCCGCTGCCCCCGATCATCGTCGAACAAACGCCAAATCTCCTTCTTCCTCGTGATTGTTGTCTTTTTCCTCTCTCTTCATTCTTCTTTCGCGCAAGAGTTTGAGGATAAAGAGAAACTCATGGACGAACTCGATCGCTTGAAAACATTCACGGAGACGAGAATAAAAAACAAAGAGACGGTTTTACAGGCGAAAAAAGACGCCTGGGACAGAGAGGAGAAGTTGGATAAGAGTTTGGACGGGTTAGAGTTGGAGGATAAGCTGGAGAGGCAGTTTGAGGCGGATTTAGAGCAAGTGAAAGAGCTCGGAGGCGTGGTTAACCGACGGATGCTCAAAGAAGCTTATTAGATAGATAGAGAAGAAGAAAAAGAAGAAGATAAAGAAGACAAAGAAGACAAAGAAGAAGAAGAGAGCAGAAGTTGATCACGTGGTATTGTTAGTGTTGATGATGATGCTCTGTGATTATTAATATTACTCTTTTTCTTCTTCTTCTTCTTCTAATATTATATGTGTTTACGTAAAATCAGTTGATCTCGTACAGAACCTTCCCTCGACTTTTACCAGCTTCCAAATAGTCGTGACCTTCTTTCGCTTGATCCAACGGAAAGCATCTGTCCACCGCCACCTTCAACTCACCCGATTTAATCCAACCGAAAATATCGTTCGCTCTCCACATCAACTCCTCTCTCGTTTGCGTGTAGTCGTTCAATTTTGGTCGCGTTAAAAACGCTGATTTGTTGATTAACTTCAACGGCGGAAAGGCCGGGACGGCACCGGAAGCGTTGCCGAAAGAGACAAAGATGCCTTTGGTGGCCAAGACTTCAATCGAGGTTTCCCAAGTCGCTAACCCGATCCCGTCAATGACGCACTTCACGCCTTGCCCGTTTGTGATTTCCATAACTTTTGGGACTAAATCCACCGAGGAGTAGTCTTCGTACGAAGTCCCGGGTGCTTCGTCGTAGACAATCAACTCATCCACGCCAGTACCTTTGGCAATATCCACCTTAGACTTAGAGCACGTGCCGATGACTTTATAGCCTCTTAACTTTGCCATTTGCGCGGCCCATTGGCAGGTCCCGGAACCGGTGCCGTGGATGAGCATCCACTCGCCCGGTTTGATCAACTGCGCGTGCGCGGAGTGGGTCAAGTAATGCGCCGTCATGCCTTGTACCCCGCATGAAACGGCCACATCTAACGGAATCTCTTCAGGGACGGTAACAACCTTATGCGCTGGAACCGCGGTGTACTCCGCGTACGTTTGAAACACCGAAGAATACGCCACTCTGTCGCCGACTTTCACGCCTTGCGCTTCCGCCTCCGGCGACGTCGCCGCGACGAAACCGCCGCCTTCTTGGCCGCCAATAAAAGGTAAGTCTCTCTTATACAAACCCGAACGGTGATAGGTGTCGATGAAGTTAATCCCGGAGAATTTGTTCTTGATCAACACCGACCCCGGGTTCAGCTTTGGCGTCGGGTAATCTTTCTCGATTTTCATCACCGAGGACGGTCCGGTTTCGCGAATCACCGCAGCCGTCTGTTTTATTTTATTGTATTGGAGAGAGAGAAAGTTAATAAAACGATACGTGTGTTCATTTGCGCGCGTGTGAATGAATCCTCGTCATCCTCGTCGTCAAATTCGTTTAGCGAGAGAGCCGCAACAGCAACAGCAGCAGCAGCAGCAGCAGCAGCAGCAGCAGCAGCGAGAGAGAGAGAGAGAGAGAGGCGGCGAAGAGATGATGAGAGACCTTTTAGAAACGAACTTTTTCCCGAGCGCAGAGGTAAAACAATAAAACAATACGAGACGACAAAAAACGACAACCACTCACCATGACGTTCGGAACGGACGAATAAGAACACGTTAACTTGCCGCCACAATTCGCAAATGCGAGCGAATTCAACGCCGCCCGGGAGCCTCTTCGTAAGATGGAGTGGTATGCAACCATTTTATTTTTATTTTTCTGTCGTTTTCGAAGAGGTGGATAAGAAGCCGTCAAAACTCTTTTTCAGTCATTTTTTGAAGGAAAAAAAAAGTGCAAAATTTTCAATCGTCTTTTTTCTGGCATCTCTCTACACTATTATTTTATACGGTACGCAAGCGCTAACTAATAATCTATCATCTATCGTCACTACTCTTTCTATTCTATTCTATTCTGTTCTCTTTTTACTCGTGGTGGTAAAAAACATTTATTTGTCTTCTGTTATTGTTTGAACAAAACTTCATCCAACCAAGACGTTTCGACGAGCGATACACGTTTCTTTGATTTCGTCGAAGCGGAGGAGCCGAGCGAGAAGACGACGCTGGATTTCGACTCGTATTCTGCGCGCATTTTACGCGCGAGCACGTCGTCGGTGTCGTGGACTATTCGAGCACCGAATGAAGAGACGGCTTTAGTATTTTTGTCGTCTTGGGAAAGTTCTTTTGTCGTGGTTGTTTCGCCGAAGCTTTTGAAAGACCGGCGATTTGCTTCTTTTTTATTCGTCTCGGGAACGATGACTTCGTCCGGTTGGTTTTCTTCTCGTCGAAGGACGAACGCTGGGAACCCACTCGGGACTCGCGCGTTGATCGAACCTTCGTTGTTCGTGTATACTTGAACGTTCGTGACTCTCGGGGCGAAATGTATGGATATATCACCACCATTATCGCTTCCTTGACTTCGCGCGTCAATCGTCACTTCCGCGTCTTCGTCCCCGCATTCCACGTTTTCTAACGATATGTCACCACCGTTCGTGATGCATTTGGTATTCCCACTCGCGCGAAAATTCTTCTTCGAGCGTATCTCGCCTTTCTTCGTGTGCAACTCGCAATCGTGCACGAAAACGGAATCAATGTGAATGTTACCACCCGTTCCGGCGTCTATTCGCAAATCGTTCGCTACCACTCTCTTGGCAATCACGTCGCCGCCGTTCGTTTTAATCGACGCGTTCGCTTGTATCGTTTCGCATAAGACATCACCGTTTAACGTTTCCACGTTCACGTACGCACCTTTGACGCTCTTTAAGAATTGCACGCATGCCGGCGGCGATGATGATGATGCCAATGGCGCATCGTCCGTTCCATCCTCGTCGGTTTTGTCGTCGTCCTCGTCCACCACCGTCACGTCCACGCTCGCCTCGGCGATATTCGCGTTCACCGTCAACGAACTCTTCTTCCCCATCAGCACGTCTAAGGATACAAATCGAGGTGGAATTTTGCACTCGATGACACACACCTCGTTGTTATTGTTGTTATTGTTGTTGTCTTCGTCTTCTCCTTCGATGTCTGAGACGGTGTATGCGTACACGTCTCCGTTCTCGAGCTTTTCCGCCTTTAGTCGTAATCGCCCACCACTCCCACCGCCTTCATTTCTGCTCGACGAAGATGAAGAAGATAAAGAAGAAGACAAAAAAGAAGAAATCTCCACGCGTTCGTCGCCGGGGTCTACATTTCGAACCACTATTTTCTTCCCTCCGTGTAAATCCATCACGCGTAAGGTTTTGCCGACGGCGATTGGAAATTCGAATTTTTTTTCAACGTTGTTGTTGTTGTTGTTCAAGGATGATGATGATGAGAACGGTGCGAACGACGTACACGTAAACGACGGTAGGACCATCATCGCGCTTCTCACGATCGTCGTCTGTACGCAAGAACGCCGAGGCAGCAAAATCTGCCGCGGCATTGTTCTCTTTTGTGTGTGCGTGTATTCGTATGAAGAAGAGTTCGTTATTTTTTGTTTCGTTTGATGATGATACACTGTGCTCTCTCTAAAAATGTGGGTTTTTTAATCTTGATGAAGGTGTCTCTGTGGGTTGTTGTTGTCGTTGTTCTGTTCGTTTTGAAGCCGCTGCTGTTGTTGTTGTTGCAAATTTGGAACTCTCCACGCCGGGAACAACGAAGCCAAAAAGGAATAGGCGAATATTTTCAACTCGCCGAACCAACTTTGCGGCATAGCGTCGGTATATCCCGCGACATGCGGCGGTCGTCGGTAGCGTTGACGACGTCCGTTCCTGATGTTATTTCTATTGTTATTGTTGTCATTCCCTTCGTCTCTCGCGTTGTTGTTGTTGTTGTTGTTGTTCGCTCGAGCGTCTGCCCCACCTCCTTGTTGCGCTTCGTTTTCGGGAGGTAAATAGGCGCCAAAGAGAGCGTCCCAAACGGATTCTAAAACGCCGGTTTGGTACAAGTATCCGATGACCGCCGCCGTGATGTACATGGCCATTTTCTTCCTCGACGCGTCTTGACAAGCGAATGCGGTGATTAAAATGAGCTTGAACATGAGTTTCAAGTCGATTCGAAACTGGATGACTCGAATTACTTCGACAATTTCTTCGCCGTCCTCACCTCTTCGAACGATGCGTTGATACGGTTGATTCGGATCGAAATCGATGTCTGGATTGTTGTTGTTGTTATTCGCCCGGGCCAGCGCTGCTCCTAATGCTTCGGCTCCTTGCGGCACGTTTGGGGCAGCATCTGCCGTTGCTCCTGCGACGTTAGTGCCACTCGCACCGCTTCCTCCTATTTGGCTCGTCACATTTTCTTGCCGTTGAAAAAATGTTGATTGTTCGAGAGCGGCGTTCGTTTGCACGTACGCCAATCCCGGCGATCTAGGAATTACCGTCGCGTTCGGTCGCAAGCTCCTAAACGCCGCATTATAAGCCGCATTGTACGCATTTATCACCATTGGTGAAACCATCACCGCGCCTGGCGGTGGAGATTGTTGTACTTGTTGTTGTTGTTGTTGTTGTTGTGGCGTCGAGGTTGCGTTCGGTTGCGCGCTCGCCAAAACGTTCCTATCGACGTTACTACTCCTACTCCTATTATCGTCACTCGTCTCTCTCGCCTCCAATCTCCTCTTCTCTCTCTCTTCTCTCTCGCGTTCCAGTTCTCGATTTGATTTTCTCACGATCATGTGCACAATCTTCACTTCGTCTTCGTCGTCTTCTTTTCTTTCGTTTCCTCGTCTTCTTTCCTCGTCTACTACATCCTCCTCGTCGCTGCTGCTCAGATATCTCAGTTTCTCTCGGTTCAACCCCAGCGCGTTTTCCAACGTCTCCTCGTCTTCTTTTAAAACTTTGCCTTGGTACAAAAAACAGATGTATTTCGGATTGGTTGGTTTATGTAAAGAAGACGATGATATTAAGCGTTTGCTCGCGTCAACTTTCAAGTCTTTCACCGTTTTCTTCGCGTCGATTCTGATTTTTCTTTTTTTCTTCTCACCAAAATCGTCCGTTTCTCTCGAATCATCATCGAATAACAACTCGGCGTCGCTTTTGATTTCCACGGTCACGTACCGCACACTACTCTCGTTCTCTCCTCCTCCTCGTTCTTCTTCTTCTTCTTCTTCTTCTTCGAAAAGCTGCGCCTCTTCAATTTCCATCTTTCTTCTTCTTCTTTCTCGTGTCGTCAATCAACTGCTGCGTGTGTAGAAATGAAATGAATGAAGAAAGAAGAAGAACACACAAAAAAGGAAAGTTTTTTCGTGGTGTGTGACGTTTTCTTTTTTTTCGAGGGAGAGCTAAAAAGAAAAGTTCTTCTCGATGAGAAAGAAGAGAAAAAGTGTCATCAAATTCTCTTCTCTTCTTCGTCAAAAAAAAAACATTGGACAGAGGAGTTTTTGTGAAAACAACACACAAGTCTTTTCTACACACACATATAATATATATAATGCCTCCTCCTTTTCAAGACGAAGACGAAGAAGACGAAGAAGAAGAAGGAAAAGAGGAGTTATTTCTGGAGGAGACTTTGCGCGCGGCCAAATGGTGCGCCTTTCTCGCCGGGAAGGAAATCAGAAACGCCTGGGGAACGACTTCGAGTGAAGTGAAAAACACGAAGAAGAACGACGTGGATTTAGTCACTTTGACGGATGAAAAGTGCGAAAAGATGATCAAAGAATACATACGCGAGAGATTTCCGGACCATTTGATCGTAGGTGAGGAGGAAACCGCGGCTGGTGGGGACGTTATTCCCGAAATGAGTGCGAAACCGACGTGGTACATCGACCCAGTCGACGGAACGACGAACTTTATTCACTCGTATCCAAACTCCTGCGTCTCGATTGGTTTGACTATGAAGAAAGAACCCGTCGTCGGAGTTGTGTTTAACCCGATAACGAGAGAGATGTTTGTCGGGGTGAAGGGGAGAGGGTCGCAATTGATCAACGTTGGCGGAAACGACTTGAACGAAGAAACGGACGTAAAGACGATTCGGGTATCGAACGCGACGACGTTAAAGAAAGCGTTGATTGCCACGGAAATTGGCGTAGGAAGAGACGAGAAAACTATAGATGCCATCATGGGACGGATAAGAAATATCGTGCAAAACTCGAGAAGCGTGAGGTGTACCGGGTCGTGCGCGATGAACATGTGCGCCGTGGCGAGCGGAAGAGTAGACGGTTTCTTCGAGATTGGATTCGGAGGTCCCTGGGATAACTGCGCGGCGACGGTGATTGTCAGAGAAGCCGGCGGCGTTGTGGTCGACCCGAGTGGTGAGGAGATGCATTTAAACGCGAGACGAGTGTTGTGTGCAAATAGTCGAGAAATTATGGAGGAGTTTGTAGCGGCGTTGAAACCGGTGGAAGACGGACCTGCGGAACCGCCGAAGCCGTCGTTAGCGACGACGTTGTAGATTGAATGTTATGATTTTAGGATTACTTATTATTTGCGCGTGTATACAGTGTGGTACACGTATGTACTATATTATATATATAGGTGTATGATTAGTAGAAGTTTTTTCGTTTTCACGTGCACTTGGAGGCGGCGAGCATTCTTTTCCGATACATCCTCGCCGCTTTTCGAACGCTCGAGTGTAACATCGACTCGAGCGCAAACGTAAACGCGACGACGCCGCCGAGAACCGTCACTGAACTAATCAACCATTCGAATATATTCTGTTCCGTTTCAACGTGCGAAATCGCTATCGGTGATATTGCAAAGGTAAACTTGACGTACGCGCCTCTCTTCGATATCGCGTGCGTCGCGCCGTTGGAGAAGTCGTTATCTTCGCCGTGAACGCCGTCGAAATACGACGAACTCTCTTGTTGCGCAGACGAAGGTGAGATTTTGAACTTATTCGAAGAGAACGTGTATTCGTTCAACGTCAACGTAGCCGCGTTCAACGGAACGATAGACCGGGTGACGACTTGCATGTGATGTTCGTGGATGGTATTTCTATGCTGCGAACTGAAAATGTTTTCGCCTTTCGCGAAGCCTTTCTCCGTGGCGAATTTACCGCCGCCGTCTTTGGCCGCTAAAGACCACGCTTTACGAAACTTCTTGGGGACGTACGAACGTTTCGTCGACGTTGTTGGCACGTACTCGCCGAACGAAAAGTGGTTGATGATGTGAGTGCTGTTGATTCGGTGAAGATCGATGGTTTGGCCGTAACTTCGAGCGCTAAAATATACGGCTCCCGGAACCTTCGCCAAACGAATCCTTCCTTCCACCGTACATCCAGACGAGCGAACGGTGGATTCATGTCGACCATCTCTATCGAAATCGTACCCTAAGCGATGCGCCCGAACGTTTCTCGGTGGCTTTTCTTCTTCGCCCCCACCTCCATCAGAAGAAGAAAAAGAAGAAGATGTAGAAGGCGCATCGTTTATCGTTCGAGTATCGTTTTCCCGCATCGTTCGCAACAAACTCAGTGTGAATTCGGCCATAGCTTCTGATGTCCTTGGTCCGTGATAGACTTCGAAATGACGAATGTCTCCTTTACTCTTATTGAGCAAGATTGCGTCGCTCGAACTTCCTCTATACACTCGTATCGTCGGGTAGGCCAGTATCTTTTCGTCGTCGCAAAGCTTTTTATTTTCCTCCGCGGTGCAGTCCACGCCGGCGAACGCGGCAGAAAGTCTCGAGTTCAACGACTTTGCGAGAGCTTTTTGAACTGTGAGATTGTGTTATTAAATAAGTGTGTAAATAAAATGACGTTATGTGAAATACCGAGTTGAGCGCCTCGTTCAAAGTGCGGCGCCAATGCTGCACAGTGCGAACACCAAGGCGCGTGGAAATTCACTAAAAGAACTCCGTGTGCGTTGACGTTTCTCTTGAAATTTTCCGAGTTTAAGAGCAAAGCAAAACGCCTGTATCCGTACTCGTCTCGTCGTTGCTCGAGACTGCTTTTGTCATTTGCCTCTTCTTCGTCGTTTACTTCACCGCCGTATTCATTATCGTCATCGCCGACGATATAATCGAACTCGTCGCCTTGCACGATTCGTCCTAGGGGTTTACCTTCATCTCCTTCCCAATACGGGTGTAGCGACCTCGGCGCGATCGCGTGAAAATGTTGCCTCGACCCGACACCCATCGTCGCGTGTTCGATCGCCAAATACGGAATTTCTTTCGACATCGAGTGCTTATAAATGCTCTCACCGCTCAAGTTGAACGCTCTGTGACCAACCGCATCGACTAAATCCACAGAAAGGTGCTCGCAGTTAATCGCGGGAAAGCTCACATCAAATTGCATGACCAAAGTCGGATCCATGTCGTGATCGACGCTCAAATCCGTCCTCATCGACGTCGCGAATAGCTTTTGCACTTGCGAAGTGACCAATCCAAAAATAAACCACGCGAATAAGAGCGTCAACACGCCGCCTTTGTTCGAGCCTTCTTTGCTAAACTCTTCTAAAGCGTCGTTTCTTTTGAACACGTCGACTGTTTTTAACGTCTGCGTGACGAACGTTTCGTTGGATGGCGATTCCCCGGGTAACGAGTTCGCGCCGCCATTGCTCGTCGTCCGGCGCGAAATCAGTCCTCCTGAACCACTAATACCACCATTACCACCACCTTTACCACCTTTACCGGTCAACGATGCGTTCATGTTTATTGTCTGCTGCTTTTAAAGAAAAAAGCTCCGAGTATTTTCTGACAAACTTTCATGTGAAGCACAAAAAAATTTTCATTTGAAAGAAAAAAACTTTTCGTTCGTTCCAAATACTTCACAAGTCACATATAAAATTTGACGATGATGATGATGAGAAGAAGAACACAAACACTCATGAACTACATCATGAACGCCGCCGCGTCGAATAACTATCGTTGTTTCGATAAGACGGCTACAAAAACGAGTAGCAGTAGTAGTTGTAGTAGTTATAGGTCTCTCTCTTCCTTCTTCATCGGATATCAAAATCGAGAAGGAGCAAAGACGTTTAGTAGGACGACAGTTAGTACTCAAGGAAAAGTGGATAACAACACATGGACGACGACGACGACAAAAACACAAAAACAAAAGTCTGCGAACAATATCTCCACGTCCACTCGTTCAAAAATGGGATACATTTCGCACCAAAGAACCGCAATCACGAAACGTTTGTGGAACGATCGATTGGAGCAAATGAACGTGGAACATCCACACGCGCCGGAACAAACTTTGATAAAAACGAAGAAAATCAAAGAGCACGTGGTTTTGTACGATTTTGAGAACGATAAACAGTTGGCGAGAGACTACGCGACGCCGTGGAACACCGCGAGAATCGGTCGAGTTCTGGAGGATATGGACTCGTTAGCTGGGAACGTCGTGTTTACACACATAGACGATAACGACCCGGCGACGAGGCCTCCGAATGCGGTGACCGCGAGCGCGGATAACATTCGACAGTTTAAGAAGTTACGGTTAGACCAAAAGACGTTTTTACACGGGTCGGTGGCGTACGTCGGGACGTCCTCGATCGTGGTCAGATGCGATTTGAAAAACGAAAAAGGCGAAGTCTTAATGCGAGCTGATTTTACATTCGCGGCGAGGTCGAACGTGACTGGTAAAGCGACGCCGGTAAACCAGTTGGACATGAAGACGCTGACCGAGGAGCAGAAAGCAACCTTCGACGAAGTGAAAGCGCAGATTGAGTTGAAGAAGAACAGAAAGATGGATAAGATGCCCATGCGTGAGGAAGTGCGAGTGTTTCGTAAACAATGGGTTAAAAAAATGCGGGAAATGTCCCGAGTGGCAAAAGAGATGCCTTCGAGAGCGGTGTTGGACGAGAAATTATCAAAGATAGTTTTGACTTCGCAGACGGTGCACGAAAATTTGTTCGTCGCGCAACCGCAGCAGGTGAACTTATCCGGGCGGATATTTGGTGGATTTTTGTTACGGCGTGGATTTGAATTGGCGTTAGCGAACGCGTACACGTTTGCGGGTACGTTTCCACTTTTCGTGAACATGTCGGACGTGGATTTTAGAGCGCCAGTCGAGGTTGGCGATTTGTTGAGGTTTCGAGCGCACATCATCCACGTCGGCGAACCCGGAGAGTTCGATAAGAAAACTCTAGAACTGAAAGAGACAAACGTGTTCGAAAGCGGGAATGATATTGAAAGAGATATCGTGATGCAAGTTGAAGCGATCGTGGTGAATCCGAAAACCGTAAGTGCAACCGTGACAAACTCTTTTCTAATCACGTTTCGAGTTAACGGCGGGTTGTTACCGACGGTGTTACCCGAATCCACGGACGAGGCGTTTGGCGTGTTTGAGAAGGTCATACGACCAAAATTGTGCGGATGGGATTAATGAATCGCGTTTTGCGTACGTTTTCTTCGCTAGATATATAGTATGTATAAATATACAACAACATCAATAACAACACGTAACAGCAACACACTACATATTCAGGAAGCTTGTAATATATTTATTGCCATAATAATAAAAATACCTAATAGTTACGACGAGTAGGTCATTCGTTTCTTCTTCTGCACAAAAGTAAAACCGAGCAATACGCGATGACTACGAGAATCGTATTGATAAAAAAAGCCTGCGCGTAACACACGCGACCGGACGTGCACTTCCATCCTTCATCAAAAACGGCGGAGTACTGATACACCGCACCTGCTATCTTTGTGCTCATGAGATACCCACCAAGAGCGGGCGCTAAACCAACCAAACCTCGGTTGGCGCCGAAATGTTTCGGTCCAAAGACATCAATCGTCACCGTCGGCATGGACCAAAACAAAGCGCCGTAAAACCAACCTGTGACTGCACATCCAGTGGTTAAAGTCAAAGCTAAAGCACTACTCGGCATATCCTCCGACGCGGTCCAACACGCAATCATACCAAAAAATGCGCCGACGATTAAAAACGACGTAAACCGAACGCGACCGACGCGCCCGGAGGTGTCAAAGTTTGACATAAAGCTCGAAACGATATTCGAAGAAGATCCTCCCAAAGTGCGTAGCTTTCGCGATGAATGCGATTCTTTCACGCCGCTACCATCCAAAGGTCGCTTGGATAACTTATCGCTCCAATAACCAGCGTGTAATCGACCTAACGTGTTTGTGCATGCAAACATTTTCAGAAGCGTCAACGGCATCGAACTCGGCAAATTCTCTCCGAATGCTTTCGCGATTTGCGTCAAGTTGTTAATCACCGTGACGCCAGACCCGAGCGAGAACATGAGTGCGACGAAGAGTAAATAAAAGTTCATCTCCTGTAAAACCTCTGTCGGTGACAAGTTTGTCATTCTGCTTGAAGCGTTGCTATTAGTACCTTGCGGATTTTCTACGTCGTCCATCGATTTCATTTCCGACGACTTTTGATCCGTCGAAACCACCGAACTCGCGGCGACTAATTCACTCTTATGATGTAATAACGAGTTTGTGCCTAACATCGTCACGCGATACAACGAGTACGCGATGCACGCAAAAATAAACAACGCAAGCGGGGACGTCGCTTGCGATCCAAATTGGTGCGCCAAGTACCCTGAAACCGCGACGTGTACCGCGCCTATTGCCGTAATCGTCAAGCTCCAACGCAAACGATCGTCGACAGTTAAATTTCCAGTGACAAATGCTCGTTTAACATCGTCCGTCATCGACCCTACACTCCTACTACTTTCGTTATTTATATTCATAGCGTTATTACTGTTTATTTCATCCAAAGCGGATGAAGACGGCAAAGCGAATCCTCTCGGAACGCCGACGACAGTGGAACATAAAATATCAACGCCGCCGCAAAAAACTGCCAAGAACTGCACGAACGCTACGCTATTCTTCCCAATATCACTTCCGGCGGTGGTGTTCATGAAAAACACGTCAAAAACTATACTAAAAACGCCGCTCGATAAACCAAAAAATGCCATGATTAAACCGACTAATCTCCCGTGTTGCGTCTTGTCCGTAAAATTCGCGTAATTCGCCCCCAACGCGGCAGTCAAGCTCGTCGAGCAACCCGTCCCCATAATGTACGCAGCCACGCTCGAGAAAAACACTGTTTGCGGAAAAATAATCCCTCGTAAAATCATCGTCGTCATTCCGAACCCAATCACTTTACACGTTCCTCCCAAGAACAACGTCGCTTTACTCCCGAATCGATCGAAATACATCCCGCCTAAAACAGAGAAGAACGCCCCGAAATTCCCACACGTACCAATAAACGTCAACTGCTCTTGCGTCAAATTTAATCTCTCCTTCATAGTTTGCGAGTATAAAGGGAAACAATACAAGGCGCCCGAGGAGACCATCACCAACTGAGACAGAAGTAACGTCAGCCATTTCGAGGCGAAAAACTTCTGGCCTCCTCCTCCTATCATGATATTTGAGGAGGATTTCGGACTGTTGTTACTGTTGAGCTGCTGAACATCGATATTCGCGTTGTTCGTCATTTGAACGGGACGCCCGGGTTGGCCGCCGTCAAACTGCCGTCGAGCGCGCAAAACGTCAGCGGATTTGATTTTGGATTTACAAAAAGAGAGAGAGAAGAAAGATTTCCTCTTTCTCTCTTCTCTCTCTCTTTATTGTTCTCTCTCTCTCTCTCTCTCTCTCTCTCTGTCGTCGTGTAAATGATAACTTATATATACTTTTATCGAGTGTTTGCTGCAAACAAACCCGAAGAGCTCAGAAAAAAGACGAGAGAGGCGGGTGGTAAAAAATGAAGCAAGGTAAGAGAGAGAGAGAGATCTCTTCTCTCTCTTCTTTATGTGTTTTTTTGCGATTTATTTTTTTTTCTTTCATCATCAAACATCATCATCACAAAAATCATCTCTCATCCTTTTTCTCATTCATCAAAGAAGAAAGAAAGAAAGAAAGAAAGAAGCGAGAAAAAATGAGAGGCGATGGTGAAGAAGAAATAGCTTTTTCTGTCTCTGATTTATCTTCTTCTTTGTCTTCTTCTTCTTTGTCTTCTTCTTCTTCCTCGACGACGACGACGACGCAAAGAAACGTTTCGGTGATTAAAGGCGAAGAAAGTTTCAAAAAAAAACTCGACGAAACGAAAGGAAAACAACTCGTCGTCGTGAACTTTGGCGCGAGTTGGTGCAAACACTGTCACAAACTCTCGCCTTCCGTGTTTGATGAGGCGGAGAAGTATCCGAATTCGGAATTTATATTCACAGATGTGGATTTATTACCGGAAACGGCCAAGTTTATGCGATGGACGCCGACGGTAGGGATTTACAAGTTTGGAAGGAAAGTGGATGAAATCGAACAGTGTAAAATCAGGCAGCTGAAAGACCGGGTGTGGTTATGGAGCGATTTGAAAGAGACTCGATTCGAAAGTCGAGGGTAGATTAAAGTAGAGAATAGTATTCATTTTTAGAGAATTTAGAACACACATGCACGCGCGCGCGATACTTATATATGATGTTATTCAAAGTTTATTTAGTAACTTCCTCATCGACAGAGTCCGTGGACTTTGCTTGTTTCTTCGCTCTCGCTTTTCTCTTGACTTCAAACTCATACTGTTGACCACCTTCGATCAAATCGTCGTCTTCGACGCGTTTCGCTGAAACCACCGCGACATCTTCCTCGGAGATGTCACCTCGGAGTATAGCTTTCGCGATGGAGGTTTCGAGGTATTGCTGAACCGCTCTCTTAATTGGACGCGCGCCAAATGCGGGTTGGTATCCAATCACACACAGCGCTTCTAACGCAGATTCCTCGATTTCAATCGCAATGCGTCTGTCTTTTAATCGAGATCGAACGCGTTCGATTTGCTGCAGCACAATCGCCTCGACTTGTGAACTTAGCAACGGGTCGAAAACAATCCATTCGTCGACTCTGTTGATAAACTCTGGACGGAAGTGTCCACGAACTGCATCCATCACTTTCGTCTTCCTCTCACCCGTGGATTTCTTCGCCTGTTGCTCCGTTTCCTCGCCGGCATTGAGTAAACCGTCCAAAACGAATTGAGAGCCAATGTTGGAGGTCATGATCAAAATGGTATTCTTGAAACTCACCAGTCGCCCTTGAGAGTCGGTCACGCGACCGTCGTCTAAAATCTGTAACAAGACGTTGAACACGTCCGCGTGCGCTTTTTCCATTTCATCGAACAGTATGACAGAGTACGGACGTCTTCGCACAGCCTCGGTAAGTTGTCCGCCTTCTTCGAAACCGACGTATCCGGGCGGCGCGCCGATCAGTCTGGATACCGCGTGCTTTTCCATGTACTCAGACATGTCAATTCGAATCATCGCATCTTCGGTGTTGAATAAGAAATTCGCGAGCGTTTTGGCGAGCTCTGTCTTGCCGACGCCAGTTGGACCCAAAAATGCAAACGAGGCGATCGGTTTGTTCGGGTCACTCAACCCAGCTCTGGAACGTTGAATAGCTTCGGAGACCTTTTTCACCGCTTCGTCTTGACCGACGACTCGTTTATGTAATTCCGAATCCAAATCTAAAAGCTTCTCTCTTTCACCTTGTTGTAACTTTGCAACTGGGATTCCGGTCCATTTCGCGACGATTTCCGCGATGTCGTTCTCGGTGACTTCGTCCGATAAAAGTTTGTTTTTGTTGTCTTTTTCGGCGATCAAAACTTCCTCGGCTTCACCGAGCGAGCGTTGCAACTCCATCAGAGTTCCGTATTTCAACTCTGCGGCTTTGTTCAAATCGTACGCGCGTTCCGCGTTTGCAATTTCTACGCCGACGCGTTCAATTTCCTCTTTCAGCGTTTGCACCTGGATCAACTTATCTTGCTCTTCCTGCCAACGATCCTGCAAATCTTTCTGTTCGATTTTCAACGCGTCAATTTCTTTCTTCATGCGTTTCAGTTTCGATTCGGTCGATTTCTTGTCAGTCGCCGAGGTCATGGCCGATCCATCCCTGGACAGAGACAAGATTTCCATTTGCAACTTAATAATCTCCCGGTCGATGGCGTCTAAAGCCGTCGGTTTCGAGGTAATTTCCATTTTCAATTTCGCCGCAGATTCGTCGACTAAGTCGATGGCTTTGTCCGGAAGGAATCTATCGGCGATGTACCTGTCGGATAAGTTCGCCGCCTCCACTAGCGCGGCGTCAGAAATAGAAACGCCGTGGTGCAATTCGTATCTCTCACGCAAACCTCTCAAAATTGAAACCGTATCCTCCACCGAAGGTTCTTCGACCGAAACTTTTTGGAAGCGTCTCTCCAACGCGGGATCTTTTTCAATGTGCTGTCGAAACTCGTCCAAAGTTGTCGCCCCAATGCATCTAAGTTCACCTCTTCCTAACATCGGCTTCAACAAGTTTCCAGCGTCCATGCCGCCACCACCGCCGTTCCCACCGGCACCAACGACGGTGTGGATTTCGTCGATGAACAAGATAATTTTCCCCATCGAGTCGACAACTTCTTTCATCACCGCTTTCAAACGGTCCTCAAACTCGCCTCGAAATTTGGCACCGGCGATGAGTAAACCCATATCTAAAGACATGATGGAAACATCTTGTAACGAAGTAGGCACGTCTCCGTTGACGATGCGTTGCGCCAACCCTTCGGCGATGGCAGTTTTACCGACCCCGGGTTCGCCAATCAAAACGGGGTTATTCTTCGATCGTCGTGATAAGATTTGAATCGAGCGACGAATCTCGTCGTCTCTCCCAATTACCGGATCCAATTTACCTTTTTTCGCTTCGTCTGTCAAATCTCTTGCGTATTTCGACAGCGCGTCGTATTTCGATTCTGCGCTTTGGTCCGTCACCGTTTGGCCTTTTCGTAAAAAAACGATGGCTGCTTCCAACTGTTCCGTCGAGATCTTTAAATCCTTTTCGAACAAATCTTTGCCAAATCTCGCATCTTCGGCTATGGCCAGCGTCAAATGCTCCACGGCCACGAACGCGTCTTGTAACTGCTTCGCTCGGTCTCGCGCGTTATCCACGGCTATTTCCAAGTGTCTCCCCAAAACTTGTTGCGAAGCGCCTTGCACTTTCGGTTGCCTCTCGATGTATTTGTTCGTCTTATCGATCACAGTTTTCATGTCCACTCCTAGATGTTTCAAGATTTTCCCGGAGAATCCTTCTCGTTGTTCCAACAGAGCCAAAAATAAGTGCTCGGTTTCGACTATTTGTTGCGACGCTTTTTGCGCGTTTTCCGGAGCAGCTACGATGGCTTCCCAGGCTCGTTCGGTAAACTCAGATTGCGAGATTTTCTTTTGCGGTTGTTCTCCTCCTCCATCCGACACGGCGCGCGTGACGACGATTCTTCCGTTTGTATTTTGTCTTGCCGCGTTGATGAGAGGTTTTCTTCTTCTCTTTCCTCTTCCAATATTATAAGTACTCTTATTGTTCACGCCGACGACGTGCCTTTCCCCTTCAGAAGAAGACGATGGAAGATAGAAGTTCGACGACGACGCGTTTGTTTTTATCATCGAGCCTCTTTCTCCTCCTCCTCCTCTTTTGGGCGTCGTCGTCGTTCGAACATTATTATTATTATTACTCCTCCCTGTTGGTCTTCGTTTCGCTGTTGCTCCTAATGCTGCTCCTAATGCTGATATCGGTTGCGCGCGATGATGATGACAACACGAAGAAGACAAAACCATATTCTTCATTTTTTATTCCTAGATTTTTTGTGCGGCGGCGGGAATTTTTTCTCTTTCTTTTCTCTTTCTCCCACCAAACAACGAACATAACCGCATTATATTTACGCGTCGGGTTACAGACACAGACTACTTTAACACGCGTTGATATATATCTTCAACGCACCTAAACACACACGCAGATTACCTACTATTATACCCAGAGAGGATGTCGGCGTTGTCTTTGAGCACTCCGATTGTAACTAACGCCAGAGTTTCCTCCACAAGAAGAACGCGCGTGAGTAGCATAAAAGCCTCCTGCTCCAAATCGTCGTCGATCACATTGCAGGGTGCGCCGTTGAAGGGCTTGAAAATGGCCACGCAAAGAAACCAATACTCGGTGTTGATGCAAACGCCGCCGTCGAGAGGCAAATTGCAAGTGTGAGTGTTTCGAGTCTTTCTTTGCTGTAGTTCGAATACTCGCGCTTCGTTTCATCGAAAGAAGACGACGAGAGTAGCGCACGTCTTTGTCTTCTTCTTCTTGTTTTTGTTCGTTTCTTTTCCCTTTTTGGTCGTAAAAGCGTGGCGGCGGTCTCTTTTTTTTGCACCAGACAAGAAGAAGAGAATTGAAATATTGAAAGAAGGAAATAAATAAACCTTTTTGCGGACGACGGACGACGTGTATTATTAAATCTGACCTTTGACGTTTCTTTGTTCTTCTTGTTCTGTATTATTACGTGCACACAGTCAAGCCGCTGGTGTCCCGAAAGCCGCTCCGGGAGAGAAGAAGCAAGTTTTTGGCATCAACTTGCCGGACAACGAAGGGTTGTCCTTTTTGATTCTCGCCTCTGGTTCTCTCGGTTCCGCGTTGGGCTTCGCCGCCTTGCAAGAAGGCGTTTTCCGCATCCCGGGCTTTAAGTTTTCCGCGTGGATGACCGTGTTGACCACGTTCACGTACTTTTTATGCGGTGCTTTGGAAATGAAGCTCACTAAAGACTCTAGAAAAGGTTCTTGGAAGAACTACGGCATCTTGTCCGTCTATACCTACGGCGGCATGGCCTTGACCAACTACGCCTTGTCCTACTTGAACTACGCGACGAGAATCGTCTTTAAGTCTGCCAAGATCATCCCAGTCATGGCATTCTCCGTCATGATCGTCGGCAAGAAGTACAACTGGAAGGAATGGTTGTCTGCCGCCATCTTGGTTGCCGGTATCGTTCTCTTCACCTTGGGTGACGTCGCGTCTTCCCCGGCGTTCGCGCCGATTGGCGTTGCGTTGATTGCCGGTGCGTTGTGTGTTGACGCCATCTGCGCCAACTTCGAAGAAAAGAACTTTTTCAGATGTGAAACGCCGTCCACGACGCAAGAGGTCTTGTGCTACGCGTCTTTGATTGGTACCGTCTACGGTTTGATTCCGTTGGTTGCGTCTGGTGGTTTGAACGCCGCGATTGCGCACTCCATGCAATACACGCAAGTCGTCCCGATGATCATGGGCTTCTCCGTCATGGGCTACTCCTCTGTCTCCTTCATTTTGTCCTTGATCAAGTACTTTGGCGCCACGGAAGCTGAAATTGTGAAATCTTTACGTAAGGTTTTGTCCATCGTCATCTCCTTCATGCTCTTCCCGAAAGAGTTGAACTGGAAGTACATCGCCGGTTTTGGCGCCGTCCTCGTCTCCACCGTTTACACTTTCTATTTGAAGGACCAAAAGAACAAGGCCAAAGCGGCTGCCAAAGCCGCCGAAGGGTCTGCTTAATCTAAGAACAACATTTTTTTGAAGAACTACTAATATTGAAATAAAAAACGAATACGATAAAAGATAAAAAGAATTACAGAAGGACTCAATCACTCACGCGCTTACGATAAACCCATACATGAATAAATATAGTTGGTTTAGTAATTTTGTTCGTTTAAAAATTCAAATCAAATGTGTAAATGTATTTTCTCTCGTTTTAAGTTGTTGGTATAACCGTGCTCGGGTATCCAGCGCCCAGCTTGGGTATCCAGCGCCCAAAGCGGACGTTGTCTTTTTTTATGTTTTTTCTCTTTCTCTTTCTCTCTCTCTCTCTCTCTCTCTTTCATTCTCGCTCTCTTTTCTTCCCTTTTTTCTTTTGATTTTATTTGATATCGTTTATAACACTACGTCGTTTGAAATGATACGTTCGTGATAATCGTTTGATGTCATGAGGATGCGTTTAAAACTTTACGCATCAAAATCAATCGGAGTAGACTTCCACAACGCCGAGAAGATCAAGGCCGATGCAACTTGTAAAATCGCAATCGGGTAGAAGAGCGACCAAGCCCAGGAACCGTTGGTGAGTTCCATGAAGTATCCAATGAAAAAGGTGGACAACAAGGAGCCAATAGCAGCGGCAGTGTTAGTAACGCCCAACATAATCGAGGCATACTTCGGGCTCAAATCTTGGTGGCCGCAGAACAAACCGGTTCTGACCCAGGCGCCCATACCAAAGCAGAAGGCGAGAGCAGACATAACCATAACAATAGTCGTGTTCGTTACAGCTGCGGCCGGAGTTTTGGAAACGATGAAACCGACGGTGGACAACGCAACCGCACCACCGCCAAAGCAAAGCGTTTGCGACAACTTACGCACGTCCGTTCTGGAAAAACCATTTTTGTTTTCCAAGGAGTCCGTGATCGGGGCAACCAAAGTCGTGACCGCAACGGTAGAAAGGTACGGCAAGATACTAAGGAAGGACGATTTCGCGAGGGAAACGTTCAGCGCGGAGGAAAGGAAACTCGGTAACCAGGCCAACAAACCGTAGGAGAAGTAGTTCCACGTGAAGTGCGCAACCATCAAAGCCCAAAACTCTTTGGATTTAGCAAACTTACCCCATGGGATGTTCAATCCACCGGCAGCCTTCGCGGTTTCTGCCGCTGTTTCCTTCATATCGACGGATTTGTCGTTGGCGAAGCCAAGCCACCACCAGGCACCCCAGGCGAAGCCGAGAAAGCCGAAGAGGTAGAAAACCGCTTGCCAGCCGCCGAGGAACAAAATGATCGGCGGCGCAATGAGCAAACCAAGTAAAGATCCAACGTCCAAACCACCGAAGGTAGCAGTTACGGCTTTAGAGCGCTGCGACGGCGGGATGGTCTTCGCCAAGATGCCAGTCGCGGCGGACGGCGCGACGCCTTCGCCCAAACCGACGAGAAACCTGGACGCGAGCAAAGGAGCCATCCCTAACGTGGCGCACCACGGGGCAATCAACGTACCAAGAGACCACAAAATGACGCCATAGAACAAGACGGCTTTACCGCCATACTTGGATGAGAGCCATCCACCCGGAATTTGAGTGAACGCGTAGCCCCAAAAGAACGCGGAGGCGACGAGACCTTTTTGGGTAGCCGTCCAGCCGAAAGATTTTGCCATCGGGACGATAGCGACGGACATGTTGACCTTATCCAAGTTGCACAACACGAACGCGACGAACAAAGCGAACACCATGCCCCATCTTTTCTTGTTCGTACCTTCGCTCATGTCGAATCTTTCGGATTCTGGAATACCAGAAGTATCTTCAGCGATCGAGCCACCGCCCGCTTTGGCGATGACATTTTGTCTCTTGTTGTTGTTGTTGTTGGACGCTTTCGTCGTCGTCGTCGTCGTCGCCGCCACCGAAGCTTCTTTCTCGCGTTTTAAATGAAAAGACGAATCGATAACGCGACTGCTAAACTCTGATGACGTTGCGTTGTTCTTGCTAAGTTGTTGTCTTTTTCTAAACGTTACTTTATTTTGAATCCGACTGCTGGACGATGATGATGATGATCGAGCAGCCGTCTTGTTGGCGCGAATCATCATCGTTTGGTTTGACGTGGAAGCAAACATTGCGCGAGGAGTATGAGAGAGTTTAAAGTTTACCACGTGAAGTGTGTGAGTAATCTTCCAGTTTCTCGTCAAGTCGTTTACGTCGTCGTCGTCGTCGTCGTCGCTCGTTAAGTGCGGAATAAAGCGTTTGAATAAAAAACCTCGTTTGTTCGTTTGTTATTCGTTATTCCCTTTTTCCTTTTTTTGTTCGTTTGAAGAGAGGCGGCGGCGTTGTGTGCCAAACGACGAAAAGCTGTAGGCAAGAAGAGAGAGGGAGAGAGAAGTTTTTTCACTTTTTCTTCTTCACCACATCTTTTCTTTTTCCTCTCTCCTTTCTCTCTCTTTCTCTCTCCCTTAATAAGGAACAAATGCTACTGCTCTAGTAAAACAGAATAGAAACGAATACTACTTACTACTAATAAGAGCGAAGAAAGAAAGAAAGACAAAAGAACAAAACGAAAATGGTAAACTTTCGGCAGATGAAACGCCCGACTCCCGCGCAAGGCTTGAAGGCGATGATTCGTTTCGGCATCGTGTGTTTCTTTTTCGCCATGACGGTGAACTTTATTGCGACGCATTATCACTCGAGATATCCATCCACATCATCATCCACATCATCATCTGCTTCATTGGCGCGGAGCCATGATGAGTTCTCTTCCTCCTCGTACTTTCCGTCCTGGATGTCGTCTTCTTCGCACGGTGATGAGAATGACGAAGAAGAGCACCACGACGACGACGACGACAACGACGCCCATCATCTTCATCATCCTCATCGCCATCGTCGCGACGACAGCGTTGATAACTTTGCCGTCTCTTACGATAACAACAACAACAACAACAACAACAACATCGGATGCTCGTCCTCTGCGACGAATAAACGAGTGAAAAGCGAACCGTTAAAAACAGAATATACCGATATGGATGTTGTCATCGTCATGGTGGCTCCCGTATGTACGACGCAACAAGTCGTCGAACGCTTGAACTTTCACTATCACTTTCGGAAGATTTATTTCGTCGTAAAACAGGTGGAAATATGCCCGTATTTACGTTCATTGGCGAAGAATATCATATGTTTGGACGAAAACGAAGTCATACCTGGTGTCACGTATTCCTCGTTATCCGAACGAGGCGAGAAGTTGAAACAGATTGGCCAAAAGGAAGGGTCTAATCGAGTCGGATGGTATTTGCAACAATATCTCAAGTTGGGAGTGGCGTTACACGTGAAAGATTTATCGGAGTATTATTTAGTTTGGGACGCGGATAACATTGCCACGCGCCCGTTAGAGTTAGTGAAAGAGACGACGAAGAGCGAAAACTACGCGGTTCGGTTTTGCGCGAACCCGGTGACGCATAAGAGCACCGGGTATGCAAAGTTTTATAAGCGCATCGTAGGCGATAAGTTGATGAAACCAGGCGGGTACCCTAAAGACCCGAAAGGCGATTCGTTTAACTACGTCTGTGGGTTTATGGTAATGAAAAAAGAATACGTTCGGGAGATGACGAATTATATTACGCATTATTTAAAAACTGGAGCGGATAGTCACTTGTTGCAACACTTGAGAGAGGAGGAGAAACGGTTCCCGTGGGACATTCACGCCGTAGCCAACGAGGTTGCCACTGTCGAAGGTGGACACTATTACTTCTCCGAGTACGACACGTATGGATCCTGGGTACAGAAAATGCATTCAGATGAACATCAAGTGGATTACTCGAGCGAATATGCCAGAAATCCAACCGTCGCAGTTGCGCCGAGTAGTTTAACCGAAGCCGAGTTTAAAAAGTTAGCGCGCAATCCGAAAAACCCTCTTCCGTACAAGTTTCCTTGTTGCATGAAACACGAGAAGATTTGCGAACGCGCGAGAAAAGCGGCACGATCGAGCGACGGTTTAGTCCACGTTTTAGTATGGGAAGAGCACAAGATGCGATATCGAGGCACGTCCAGTCAGTGCACGGATGCGTTGCCGAGAGAGCTGAAAGAAGCAATGGAGGCGAGCGGCGGCGATGGCGTTAAGCCCGATCGTTAGTATCGAAACGATAATAGCAATAGCAGCGGGCGTTTTTTGTGTTCTTGATGAGAAGCGTCGTCGCGTGCGATAATAGATACGATGTGATGTAGTTAGTTTAAAAGTATCAAACAAAGGTTGACGTTTTTTCTTCCTCCCTTTTTCCTATGTGATGAGTGCTTCCTTCTCTTCACTTTTTCATTTTGATCATTATTGCTTCCATCATGTCCATCCGCTTTCACTTGCTCTCGACTGAAAAAAAAGTCCACCTGCGCAGACTCGATTTGTGGCTCGGATTTCTTTGTGAGAAAAAGAAAAAAAAAGATCTTTCTCTCTCACATCAGATTACTTTACATTTCTATTATTTTTATCACACATATACTAAATACATACTAAAAAATGGCAACTTCTTCGAGTGCGTTTATCGCGCAACCGAACTTCTTAGCAGCATCCAAGAGAAACGTGTTTAGTACGAAGGTGCGTCTTTTGTTTTTTTACAAACGCGAGAGATGAAGAGATGACGACGAGAGAGAGAGCCACAAGGAGTGGTGATGACGTGCAAAAATAAAAACAAAAATTCATTTTCCCCGCCGCGTGGACATCCATCGATCGACAACAACAACAACTACTCACACGCAAAACCCTTTCTCTCTCTTTTTCACTACAAACAGGCCGCGTCTTCTAAATCTCGCGCTCGAACCGCCGGCGGTCGAGGATCGGTCGTCCAAACCAAAGCGTTTTTCAACTTTGGTGGTAAGAAGAAAGAAGCAGCCGGGCAACCGATGGTGTGCATCGACTGCGGATATATTTACAGAGGTGATTTCAGCGCGTTGCCGAACTCGTACAGATGCCCGACTTGTGGGGTCGGGAAGAACAGATTCAAAGCCGCGATGACGCCGGCGGTTGGTGTCGCGCCACCGAAAAGACAGGCACCGACCTTTAACACCGCGGGCGTCTTAGCCGAAAAGAAGAGAAACAAGGAGGCGTTCCGAGCGAGAAGAGCGGCGGCGGGTAAGGCGAAGAGTCCGAGAGAGTTGGCGAGAGAGAAGATGCTCGAGGAGCAAGCGAAGAAGGACTCCAAGAAAGGAGGTGGTTTCTTCGGTCGCTAATTACTCGTTGTTTTTGTAGTAGGAGAAGAAGAGGAAGATACCGATGACGATGCGACAATTACTTCAGAGAGAGAGAGTGAACGAGAGACAGAAGAGAGTTTTTAATAATATAATAATCCAAATCTTTTTTATAACACCAGACAGACCACTCACTACCTAGGCACCAGTATGCGCAGTATTAATCCAAAACCTTGGCAACGACGCCGGCGCCGACGGTTCTCCCGCCTTCTCGTAACGCAAATCGTAAACCTTGTTCCATGGCAACCGGAGTGATCAACTCAAACGTGCACGTCACGTTGTCACCTGGCATGACCATCTCGACACCTTCTGGTAACGTGATATTCCCGGTAATATCCGCAGTCCTCATGAAGAACTGAGGTCGGTAGTTGGAAAAGAACGGCGTGTGCCTGCCGCCTTCATCTTTCGTCAAGACGTAAATTTCCGCTTCAAATTTCGCGTGCGGAGTAATCGAGCCCGGTTTGCAAAGCAACTGACCTCTCAAAACTTCCTCTCTCTTCACACCTCTCAAGAGTAAACCAGCGTTATCACCCGCTTGCCCTTCGTTCAATTGTTTCTTGAACATTTCTACGCCAGTTACGGTCGTCTTCTTCGTCGGCACGATACCGACGAGATCGACGTCTTCGCCAACTTTAATCGTCCCTTGTTCTATTCTTCCAGTCGCCACCGTGCCTCTCCCTTGGATAGAGAACACGTCTTCTACGGGCATGGAAAATGGCTTATCCAACGCTCTTTCTGGCGTCGGCACGTACTCGTCGATCTTGTCCATCAATTCTAAAATTTTTTCCTTGCCAATGGCGTCGTTCGTCCCTTTCAACGCGTGCAACGCCGATCCTTTAACGAATGGAATATCATCTCCAGGAAACTTGTAAAACGATAACAACTCTCTCAATTCCATCTCTACCAACTCCACCAACTCTTCGTCGTCCACCATATCGATCTTGTTCAAAAACACGACCAAACTCGGCACTCCGATTTGTCTCGCCAACAAAATATGTTCTCTCGTTTGTGGCATTGGTCCATCCGCCGCAGAGACGACTAAAATAGCCCCGTCCATTTGCGCGGCACCAGTGATCATATTCTTCACGTAATCCGCGTGACCTGGGCAATCCACGTGCGCGTAGTGTCTGTTCTTCGTTTCGTATTCGACGTGAGCGGTGGAGATGGTGATACCTCTCGCTTTCTCCTCCGGCGCTTTATCGATCTGATCGAACGCGACTTCTTGCGCACCGCCAACTTCTGCCATAACTTTCGTAATCGCCGCCGTTAACGTGGTTTTCCCGTGATCGACGTGACCAATCGTCCCTACGTTCAAGTGCGGTTTCGTCCGAGCGTTGATGTCGTACGCTACACCTCTCTTTTGTTGTTGTTGTTGTTGTTGTAGTTGTTGTTGTTGCGTGTTGTAGTTGTTGATGTTATTGTTGTTGTTGTTGTTAAACAACAATTTAGAGGAAGCAGAGGAGGAGAAAGAGAAAGAGGTCGTCGCTTGGATACCAGCACCACTGCTATAATACCATCGATGCGCTAACGCGTTCGCCCCGCGTCGCATCATCGTGCTGGCGCGCGTTGTCGTCGCCATTATTGTTGTTCTTGTCTGTTGATACAAAACAAAGAGGGCAGATGTGAAGATTTTTATTCGGACGACGCGAGCCGTCACACAAACACACGAAACATCAATAATCAGTCTTCTCAGTCGCTCTTCAAATCTTCAAATCTGTCACTCGAAGAGAAGCTTCTAATGATAGAGTGATGAAAAATTTTCAAAACTCGTCTCTCTTCTCTCTCTTCTGTTGTCTCTCCTTTTTTCAAAAACTTCATCTTCAAAAACTTCCAAACGCGCTTGTGCTTCTTATTATCACATCATCATCATCATCAGGAGCGAGAGAGAGAGAGAGTCAGAGTCAGAGTCAGAGAGAGAGTCAGAGAGAGTCAGAGAGAAAGACAGAAAGAAAGAGAGAAAATGCCGCCGAAGAAATTGGTAGAAAAATCATCTGCTGGAGGAAAAAAACGAGAGAGAAACGTGAACGAAGTGGCGAAGAACGCGCCGGCGAAATTGATGATGACGACGACTTCGGCGTCGAAAAAGGCGAAGATTACGGTAAAGAGTGCGAAGAAAAAGAAGGCGAGTAAAGAAGAAGAAGAAGAAGAAGAAGAAGAAGAAGAAGAAGAAGAGGAGGAAGAGGAGGAAAATGTCGTGATTGATGAAGACAACGAGAATAACAGAGAAGAAGTGCGACGACCGCACTCGTACGTCGGGGTGTCCGATCCACCGGTGTCAAAGATTCTCAAAGAGATTAAAGAAGCCATCAAGGTTTCCAACGAAAAGAATGTGCAAGCGCACATAGGTTTATCGAGTCAGGAGGTGCAACACTTGACGATGGAAGCCGCGCGGTTCTTTCTCTTCCAAACGGAAAAGAACGGCAACGCGCCGATTCCTCGAGCGTTGTACACGGAAGCGATGGCAAAGATCATGAAAGGAAAGAAAGTCAGAAACGTGGCGAGTTACATTTTGCCTCGTGCGCAGTTGCGGTTGTTGGACTATCTCGGTTTGGAATTGAAAGAAGTCCAAAGAGTGACCTCGCAAGTGGAACAGAGCAAGAGCAAAAGTGCAGAGACTACGTCGACGACGTCGTTCATTCTTCGTTCGGCGCAGCCAATCGACGCGCGCGTCAAGTTTGTGGACAAGCACATTTCCAAAACGAAAAAAATGTGGAGAGGACTCGTTATCGCGATATCGTCAATCATTCAAGTTAACGGAGGCACGATGGAAGAATCAGCGCTGTTTCGAGCGCTCGGACGATTCGGTATGCGAGCCTCCTATAACGGCAAAGGACCTGGATTAGGAAAATGGTCCAACGATTTTGAGTGCAAGCATTGCGAAATCATACCAAAGCTCGTTTCTCGACGCGTTCTTTTACGAGATAAAATCACCGCGGCTTCTGGAAACGACTTCACTTACCAATACGAACTCGGCGAAGGCGCGTTGGAGCACTTTTCGCAAGAGCACTCCAAACAGTTCGTCAAGGAGATGATGCACTCGTACAAAGAAGAATTGCAGCCGAATATTGGTCCTTGACCCGAGAAAGTGGTGTGGTCATCGTTGTAAAATTTATATCGCAGAAATGAAGAGAGATACTCCCGCATACATCATCCTGTTTTGATGATTCTCGCTTTCTTCGTTTATTGTCGTCACTTTTTAAATAATTGGTTTTATCTACTGTATTTATTCTCGAATACGCCCTCGAATACATCAACGACGCAGACATACACACACGCGCACACGCGCACACACACGCATCATGAATAGCTTCTTCGGCAGTTTGTTCTCTCCTGCTCCTCAGCAACCGGGAGAGAAGATTGACTTCGTGTACATTTCCGAGTGGTTCCTATTCCTTTCCTTCTTCTTCGTGTTTGCGAGTGGATTTATGCACAAGTTTGTGGACGCGAAGGCAATTGCAAAAGCAAACGGTGGGTCGTTTTTAGGCGCGTTCCAGATGACCTGTTTTATTCCTTTGGCGTACGTGTCGTATTATGGAATCAACACGTGGTATTTCAGCGAACACTTTCAATCTTCGCGAACGGCGGAGGAACGTTTGTTTGGTCCAGTTTCTGAAAACGTGAGGAAAATAGGAGAGGTGCAAATAGCGTTTCAGGCGTGGGATTTTGTCATATCTTTGTTTAACTCGGAGTTGAATTCAGTGGAAATGTTGTTGCACCACGCGATGACGGGATTGTTGTGCTACTGGATGTTAACTATACCGTACATGGCGTGGTACGGGGTTTATTTCATGGGCGTTTGCGAGACGTCCTCGTTGCCGTTATCGGTCGTAGATTTCATGCGATTCTTTCCAGATTATAAGGAGAAGTATCCACTCATGAACATGATAAATTCCTTGTTATTTGGCGCGTTTTTTGTATGGTTCCGAATTATCAAATGGATTCAGTTTAGCGCCGGTGCGTGGAGAGATTCGTTGCACGTGTTGAAGATGAAAAAATTGCCCGTGCCGAGAAGCGTCGTCGTAGGTGTGTTGGTTCTGAACGTGTTCTTCACGGCTTTGCAAGTCGTCTGGTGTGGCTTACTTCTCAAAGAAGCGAAGAAGATGTTTTTAGGAGGAGGAGAGGACGACAAGAAGAAGGACGAAAAGAAGAAGAAGAAGTGAAGATTAGTGTATATGTACATTGTGTAGTTACTTTTTAAGCTGTGCGTAGAAATACATCGCTGCTAGCAACAGAAACAATCGCGCGGTTCCGTGTGTTCCTGTATGAATTTCGCTCCAAGAGGTGCGCCATTTCTATCGACCAGATTCGATATCGTCGCTCTCAATACCATTATCGATTCCACTCGTCTCGTTTTCACTTCAACTAATACTAAACCAGTGCTCACTTGCACTTCTGCCTCGTACACCTCTTCCAGCTTCTCGATTTCGGACTTTAACCAATCCGCGCTGATATTTTTCATCATTGTCACTGGTTTGCTGTTTCCAGAAAAGGGATTGTTTTCGTCGTCGTCGTCGTCGTCGTCGTTGTTGTCGTTGATTGGGGTCGATTCTTTATATCTCACGCGGTCCACTTTAAACTCCAACACTAGCTGTTTGTAAAGAATATCTCCTTTTCGCCAAACGTCCCGGCCACACATTCCCCCGAGCAAGAACATCTTCACAAAGACATCAAAACAAATGTTACCGCAATAGTATCCCTGCCCTTTGGCGTATTTTGTTGTCACGTTAGCAAACATTATCGCATAATCTTAGTCGTTGGTAGTCGCGTCATGTGTTACTCTTCGATTTATTTTCGCGTTCGTTGTTTGTGATGTTTTTTGTTCCATTGTAAAACTCGTCAGAAAAACAACGAGATAAGATGTCGGGGGAAACGACGACGACGACGACGTCGGTTACCGTAAAATGCTTCCCGGGGAAGTTGCAGTTGAATGATTTAGAAATGTTAGGCGGCGTTTTCTCGACTTCAGACGAGTTTAACGGAGAGGAAGACGGAACGCAGCCGTATTTATTATACGAGCACATCGGGTTGCCAAAGTCAAAAATGGTCGCGTTTTCTCACACGTGGACGCCTGAGCAAGAGAGAGGGAAGGGAATAGCTAAAGCAATCACGCGTGCGGCGCTAGAGTGGGCGAAAGTGAAAGGCTACACAGTGTTACCGACGTGTTCTTATGTCAAGAAGTTCGCCGAGGATAATAAGGACGAGGACTATGTGAAAGGCGTCGTCAGCGACTTGAAAGGAAGTCGAGTCATTAGCAACAACGTCAAAATGTAACACGTGTGTATAAACGATGTGAGGTAGTAGTAGAAGTAATAGTAGTAGTAGTAGTAGTAGTGATACATACCAGTAAGGAATTCGTTTACTATTATCATTATTGTACGCGACACGAGTGCTCCTCGGGCGTGAGAAGCTTGCTCAGATTTTTATCTGCGCGACGGTAAAACGCGTTGTTTGCTCTTTCTCCTTCGTCTTCGTCTTCGTCGTCGCGCGACGCAATGCTCTGATTCAGCGGCGTGTGCGACGCGAACGAAATCTGGCGTATTGGACTCTCGTCCTTCGTCGCATTCGACTGGTCTGAAATGTTGTTATTAATGCTGTTTTGATCTTCCACGTTGTTACTAATGCTGCCGTTCGCGAGTGCGCCGCCCCGCGGTTGTTGTTTCATCGCTCGTCTTCTTTGATGTTGTTGATGCTGCTCCTGCTCTGGACTGAACATGCCTCGATTTCTTCTTTCGCGAGCGATTTCAGCGAGCAAACGATCTCTGCTCAACGTCAACTCCCGTTCGGTCGTTTCGTACACGTCTTTTTGGTGCTTCTTTTCGTTTTCAACTTTTTGTAGTTTCAAAGTCACGTCGCTCAATTTTTTGTTCATCTCGTATTCTCGCTCCTGCATAAACGCAGATTCTCGGAGCAAAGCGTTCTGAACGACCGCTTTCTGCGCTCGCACGTCGTCCAACTCTCGCGTTAACGAATCGATTGAAACCGATAACATCGCGGCTTGGTCTTCCATCTCCATAGCGCGCATGTTTGCCTCGTCAAACGCTTCTTCCAAATCCTTCGTTCCGTTGAGTTTCTTCGTGAGCCTTTGTATTTCAAGTTCCTTTTCTTTTAGCTGCGTTTCTAATCGGTCGGACAGCTGCGTTTGAGCGGATAACAACTCGTCTTTAGCGCGCAAGGCGAGTTCCATAGCTTTAAACGTATCCAACACTCTGTCGTTTGTGGTTTGGGAGTCACCGGCGCCGTTTTTAGTAGCGCTCGTCCCGTAATACGAGGAAGAAACTGTCGACGAAGCTTCAAAATCGGCTTCTTCATCGTCGCAGTACTCAATGTGACGACGCGTCGCAGAAGGTGGCGTGTTTATACCTCGATTGGTATTCATGTGAATATTTCTGTCGTCGTCGTCTTCGTGATGGTGTTGGTTATCGCGAGCAACGACGTTCGCGTTGCCTAAGACTATCTTACCTATCCCGCCTTTTCCGGACGAGGAGTTCTTGAGCGCACTTAGCGTGGTATTACTAATACCACCGCCACGTTTCTGCCGACACTCTGGCGTCGGTAACAGGTTCAAAAGTGCGTTCATTTTCGCGCACCATTCTTCCTCTCCTCTTTCTTTGAATAAATAACTTTTCTTCTTCTTCTTCTGTTGTTGTTGTGGGTTGTTATTCCTTTTCAAGAACAAATCTTTTCCGTTTTGGAGTTGCACGCGTATTATTATTGCGTCCTCCTCCCCTTTCTCTCCTCCTTTCCTCGATGAAAATTTCTCCAACGCGTCGAAACTCACGATTGACGTCGGTTTCGACGACGAGAGAGACGAAGAAGAGGAGTAAAAAGAAAGCGTTCGTATTTTCTCGTCAACAGAAACGTATCTCTCGTTCCATCTGTTCAACAGCTCGCCTTTTTTAAAGAACCAACCCGAGAGTTCTCTGTTCTCACATAAAGGGTTGTTGGATCTCTCTTCATCCTCATCTTCTCTGTATTCTTTCACCTCCGAAGCGTTCATTTTCTTCGTTATCTGCTGCTGCTGCTGCTGCTCGTTTTCCTTGTTTTGCGCTTTCAACATTTATGCTCCCCCCCTTTTTTTTGTTAACGAACAACGTGTTTTACTAAATTTCTTCCGTTCGTTTGTTGTCGCTTGATAGATAAATAAGAGACGAGCTTCAAGCGCAAGCACAACAACAACAAGAACAACGACTGATGATGCTGGTTGTGTTATTGTTTGTTTAAAACTAAAAACGAATAATCGATGATGCAATTTGCGCGTCGCGGGGGCGCGCAAAACGTGTTTTTAAAATAAAGGGGGGAAGACGCTTTCTGTGTTTTTCAAGCGAAACCGATTCTGTGATTTTTTTCGCGTCAAACAAAAAAAACAGAGCTCTCAAAAAAAGGGTCAGTCAACACAGCAAACTTAAATCCATCCTTTTGAGAGAAGGCAAAAACATCGTCATAAAAAAAAGAGAGTGAGAGAGATGCCGTACGAGCCAAAGAATGTATTAATCACCGGCGGGGCTGGCTTTATCGCCTCCCACGTGGCCATCCTCTTCGCGAAGAAGTACCCGCACTGCAAGGTGAGCAAAGAAGCGCTCTTCTTCTTCTTCTTTGTCGTCGTCGTCGTCGTTGACGTCGTTGTCGTCTGCGCTGTGTTTAATTTTTTTCTGTGGACGGCAACGCCCCTCGGTCGTCTCCTTTGCGTCGTTCGTTTTGAGGCAAACAGAGGATCGATAAGATTTTTCACCGCGATGATGATGTGTGTTTCTTTTTCTCTCTTTCTCTCTTTCTTTCTTTGGATGGAATACAACTGACAACTTATTAAACTTTACTTCTTCTTCTTCTTCTTCTTCTTCTTGTTCGTTCATCAGGTCATCGTTCTCGATAAGCTCGATTATTGCGCCAACGTGAAACACTTGAGCGAACTTTCGCACTTGTTAAATTTTAAGTTTATCATGGGCGATATTCAATCGGCAGATTTAGTTTCGTACATCCTACGAAACGAAAATATCGATACCATCATGCACTTCGCGGCGCAAACGCACGTGGATAACTCGTTCGGGAACTCCTTTGCGTTCACGGAAAACAACATTTTGGGCACGCACGTTTTATTAGAGTCGTGCAAAACGCTCGGTACCATCAAGAGGTTCTTACACGTCTCCACGGACGAAGTGTACGGGGAAAGCTCGTACGAGTTGAACGCCTCGAACACCGAGCACGCGAGTTTACTAGAACCGACGAATCCGTATTCAGCGACGAAGGCGGGCGCAGAAATGCTTGTCATGGCGTACGGACGCTCTTACGACTTGCCGTATCTCATCACGAGAGGAAACAACGTGTACGGGCCACACCAGTTTCCGGAAAAAGCGATTCCGAAATTTATCATGTTAGCAAAAAGAGGTTTACAAATTCCTTTGCACGGGGACGGGATGGCGACGAGGTCTTACATGCACGTCGCGGATGCCGCGAGCGCGTTTGATAGCATCTTGCACCACGGCGAAGATCGAGGTGTGTATAACATTGGCGCGCAAGAAGAACGAACGGTGCGCTCCGTCGCCGAAGATATTTGCAGTGAATTGAAGTTGAACGCGGACGATATCGTCACGTACGTGAAAGACCGCCAATTTAACGACCGCAGATACTTTATCGATTGCTCGAAGCTCCTCGCTTTGGGATGGAAGCAAGAAAAATCGTGGGAGGACGGTTTGAGAGAAACCATCGCTTGGTACGAGAAGAATGGCGAAAACGATTATTGGGGCAATCTTTCGGCCGCGTTAGTCGCGCACCCTACGGGTGGGCACGTCACGGCGTCGCCGAATGTTTTCGAGGAAATCGCGGGAAGTACGGCCGAGGGAAAAGCCGACGACGCGGCGGAAGCTAACAGACCGGTGTTTTTAATCTACGGTCGAACCGGATGGATCGGCGGTATGCTCGGTCGCCTCTTGGAAGAGCAAGGACATAAGTACTACTACGGCGCGGCGAGATTATACGATAGAAAAGCCGTGGAAGATGACATTGCGCGATGCAAACCTACCCATATTCTGAACGCTGCCGGTATCACTGGTAGACCGAACGTCGATTGGTGCGAATCGCACAAGAAAGAAACGGTTCAAACGAACGTTACCGGTATTTTGACCTTGGTCGATCTCGCGGATGAGAACGGCATCCACGTCACCAACTTCGCCACCGGTTGCATTTATTCCTACGACGAAAAACATCCAATTGGAGGTCCGGGATTTACCGAGGATGATGCGCCAAACTTTGGCGGTTCCTTCTATTCGCACACGAAAGGGATGGTGGAAGACTTGCTCAAAAACTACGACAACCTCTTACAGTTGCGGTTGAGAATGCCCATCGATCACCGATTGGATAATCCGAGAAACTTCATCTTTAAAATTGCAAACTACGACTGCGTCGTCGACGTGCCGAACTCGATGACGGTTTTGGATGAACTCGTTCCGTACGCCATCGATGGCGCGTTGCGAAAGCTTACCGGGATTTACAACTTTACCAACCCAGGAGCAATCTCGCACAACGAAGTTTTGCAACTGTATAAAGATTACTGTTCGCCGAATTACACGTGGAAAAACTTTTCATTAGAAGAGCAAGATAAAATCTTAGCCGCTCCGAGAAGTAACAACGAGTTGTGCGATAAGAAGATTAAATCCGCGTGGCCGCAAATTCTTAACATCAAAGACAGTTTGATTAAATATGTCTTTGAGCCGAACAAACAGAGTGGCGGTAAAGTGAGAGGCGGCGTTAAAGGAGAATGTTAAAGAGCAGCCGCGTGCGTTGTTCTTCTCTGAGAGTTCATCTTGTTATTAGTTTTGTTAAATCCCGCGTTGAAATAAATAAATAATTCTTTTTACTCACACACCACTTAAGTGTTGCGCGCACGAGTATCGTGAATCACAAAATACTCCACGCGCGGAGAGGAACGCATGGAAATGGCTACCACCGTAAGTACTGTAACTACTGCTATTCCCACCACCTCCACGCCAACGATGCACGCCGCCGAGGAGGGCGAAGAAAACGAGGAAGAAGCACTACCGCCGACTCGAAGAAAAAAGTCAATTCATTACATCATGCAGTCGAGGGATAAAGACAACGAATACTTGAAGGAGTTCATACACAGCGATTTATGCGTTGAGTTTCAAGAGAAAGCAGAGTGGAGGTCTTGGGCGTGGAGCAAAAAAACGTCGCAGCTTAAAAAAGAAATCGTTGAGAGTTACGCGGTAGCAAAGAACGTTGATGTTGTTCTGGCAGCCATGCAACGAGCTGGAAGGGAACGGAGTGAAAAAGTTGTCTTCTTCGACATGGCGAGTGGGAAAGGATTTACGTCCATCGTTTTGGCAAAAAAGTTTCCAAGTTCGACGGTACACATGCTTGATAACAATAAAAACATGAACCTCTCTCATTTAGACGCGGTGCCGACCGTACAGTTCAAAAATATTGATCTGTTTTCTGAAGAAGCCGAGAGTTTGATTATGGACGCTCTCATCGAGCACGACGGCTTTGGCGTTATGGTTGGAATGCATTTGTGCGGTAATCTCAGCCGGCGTGCGATTGAAATGTGGACAAACATAATGACAAAAGGTGAAAAGTTGCGCGCAAACTCCTTCAACCTGGGATTGGTTCTTTCTCCGTGCTGTTTGCCTCACAAAGTTAGAGTTCCGAAGAGGAAATATAATGATTTCGGGTACTGGATTCAATCGACGCAACGACAATTCGGAATTGATGGATACGATTTATGGGCGACTTCGTTGTATAATCTCGTTTGCTCTCACGTGGGACATACCATGCGCTCAACGCAGAAAAGATTTTTCCGGGATGAGAACTTGTTATCGCCCACGAATTGGTTTATTTTAGTGACTCCAATGGAAGCGAAACGCAACGACATCTGTCAACCGTGCGTGTGATATATGCTTGACGAATGTATTTGTAGCTTGTGCAGCAGCAGTAATAATAGTAATAATAATAATAATAATAGTAATAGTAATAGTAGCTCAGTTTAGTTTTGTAGTTCTAGAAGTGATAGAGCAACTTAGCAAAGCACTTTTCAAGAGAGATATCTTTCTTTGTTAACTAGTCGCGTCGTGGCTACCCGGATTGTCAACACGACAACAGCTATTGCGTAATACGAAAATAGGCACCACCAAAGAGCATAATAACGCGCTTCTGGATTTAGATATTTGTTGATCGCAAACACGGCGGCCATAAAGGTACTCGTTCCGATGGCTGTCAATCCCGCTAAAAACGAAAGTTGTTTCATCGCAACCATAACTCCGTATAAAGATTTTGACACTATATTTGCTACCGTTGCTGCAAACACTGGAAGCACTACACTTCGCGCGCAAGCGATGACGGAACTGTCTGTTGTGAAACCAGAAGCGCCAAAGTAAAGCAACCAGAAGCATATCGACGCCGAAACGATACCAACCATGTATCCCATCGCTTGAACGATAAGTGCCATTTTTCGAGCGTTTCTACCATCATTTTTCGGCGTAAACGCAATATATTTAGGTAACATTGTTTGTCCAACCTGTACTAGTGGATCTCCGCATAATGCGCAGACTGTGAAAATGTTTCCAGCTATTCTGTGCGCGGCAGAAGCGACGTTTCCGATTGCATTCGCCTGTAAAATAAGAACCACGTATAATGACAAGATGGAGAAACTCAGAAACGTTATGGGAGCAAAAAACTTCATCACAGGTGCACACATTTCCTTCGTTGGGATAATTGACATCGGCGGAGATATCATCTGCGTAGATGGAGCAGGAGGTGGAATGTGAAACAACTTCCGTCTTCTCAGAACTGTGAAAATACAAATGGCGCCAACATATAGCGATGCCGACGTTGCCCACGCTGCTCCGGTTGCACCTTGCTTTAACGTCACAACGGCAACATAATCTAAAATAACATTCGTGATTGCTGCTAACGAAACGCACATGAGCGGTGTTATCGTATCCTCGCGTGCGACGAGAGAAGCGTATCCAGCACCCGTTAAAAATGCCGCCGGCATTGCTAATCCTCGTATTTGAACGTATTTTCTTGCGACTTCCCTCAAAGGTCCAATCTTTTCTACGCCAAGCAATGAAAGCAATGCGTCCGGAAAACATACGAGTAACGCAGCGAGTGTTATCGCGAGCGTGAACGATATAAACATTGCCCCGTACACTTTTCTTTCCATGTCGCGTTTCGGCTCTCTCACTGCCAAACCGTTCGAGACGATAGACGTGACGCCAGCGGTAACGAACATGAACAAGTTCACCGGGTAATCCGTCAAAGGAGTGGCAACACCTAACGCAGCTAAAGAAACAACGGCGTCTGATGCGTATCTACCTACGAAAGCAGTATCTGTCATCGTCAATAAAGGTGAAATAACGTTCGACGCCATAAGTGGGAGGATGAAAAGTATTATGCCTTTGATTTTATCTCGAACGACGAGTGGCGCCGTCGACGGATCCTCTTCTTCTGCACGTATTGCTTCTCCTCCGGCAGCATCATCGCCGTTACCCGACGCGTACGCCGCCGCCGAAAAAGTTGTCCCGTGCGCTCTTACTCCGCTACTTTGTCGTTGTCGTCTTCGTCTTCGTCGTTGTCTTTGTCCTTGTTTCTCTCTGTTGTTGTTCGTTACACCAAACCAATGGGAAAAAACTCTTCTGTCGCCGTCACCACCGTTTCCTTTTCCTTCTTCTTCTTCTTCTTCTTTCCACCTCGAGATGGCGGATGGTGCATTTAAAGATCCGCGGCGAATACTTCTTCTCTTAGACTGCGCAGTCAAGAAGGACGACGATGTTGACGATGAACGCGCCGCCAAAAGATTTCTGTTATCCATCTTCTTGATGTGTGTTGTTATTCTCTCTCTATTTTTTGTGAAGGAAGTGCGCGACGAGAAAGCGACTTCAAAAGCTGTGAAGAAACAAACAGTTAAGGGCGGGTTGATATACATTTTTACATACAAAGTTCTTTATTACACGCTGTTTTGTTACTGTTTTATGTTTAATCATTTAAACTCTCGCGGCGCTTTTCCATCTCGAATTCACCGCGTATACCTTCGAGTGTTCCACGACGCCCGCGTCGCCATTTTCAACAACCTCAGCATCGAGACATAAAAGTGGCTCAGTTTTAGAGTCATCACACAACTCACGATACATGTCCTCTTCGTCGTCGTCGTCCGCGAAAATTCGAGTAACTGCGACATAAATGGAAAATAACACCAACGAAATCAAGGATACGGAGATAAAGCACGTCAACACGCGCTCGCGTCGCATTTTGCGTTCCCGGTAACGTCTGTATTGCACCGTCGTCGGCGGCGGCTTTGGCTTTTCACCAAGTCTGCTGCTGCTTCCGTCCTCTAAACTACCAAAGAATCCATCCACGACGGTTTGGAAATCCTTCATAAGTGCTACGTCGGCGTCCATACCATCATCGTTTGAAGAGGAGGAGGAAGAGGAGAAGAAGACGAAAGGTTGCGAGCGTGAATACCTGTCGCCTTCGCCAGGCGACGATAAGGTTTCAAATCCAACGTTATCATTGATGATATCGCTGTTACCGTCTTCTTCTTCAACGAAAGAAATCAAAGGGACTCGAAAGACGCGGCTGGAAAAGTAAGTCGGTTGCTGCGAGAGATAGTTTTGACGCGCCGAACCGAGGAAAGAAGCGTCTGAAGTCTCGTCTTGACCAAACAATGACGAAGAGGAGGAGAAAGTGGAATCATCCATCCCATCTCCAAAGAAAGAGCGCATCATCATACCCGGAATAGAAATATCCAAATTTTCATTCGCATTCGTCGTCATTCCGTTCCCGGCTGGACCTTCGCACGCAATCATTTCTGGCATCGCTCCTTCTTCTCCCTCTTTTCCTTCTCCCTTTGCCTCTTCGGTGCTTCCTTCTTCCGCGTAGGATGACGAGGCCATCATCGTTCGCGCATCGTCGCCTTCTTCTTGAACCTGTGATCGGTGAGTGAAAGAGAAAAGGAGAATAAAAGTCAGTACATTTTTGATTCGATTCGTAAACAACTTGGATTTTCTTTTTCGGGCCAACACTCTTTTCCTAGAAGCTTCTTGCATCCCCGAGGGGAGAAAAGAAAACAGAATACCGTGCCGTGACGCGGGATTCGCAAAGGACTATAGCGGGCACATCGCGAACGAGAATTCCGGACAAAAAGAGACTAAACATAACACGCACCATTTCTTCGCTGCTTTCGAAATCAAACCCGGCGCCGTCGCACACGCACGACTTGTACACGCCGCCTTGCCACGTCTTACACAGAGATTTATTCTCGTTGAGTTTCCCTTCCCCGCAATTCTTTTCGCAGTTTTCCAGGAATCCAACGCACTGGTCGTCCTCCGCGGAAGCGTGAAAAAATGGAGGCGAGGAGGACACCATTGCGAGGACAAAAACGGCGAGGATAAAATGCAGTCTCATGATCTGCGCTTTTATATTCGCAAGCAAAAAAACGCGTTTAAAGTGTACAAACTTTTGAAGTATCGAAAGAGAAGAATGACGGAAGCGTCAGCGAGTTTGTTTTATCTTTCTGATATTTTTATTTCTTCTCTCAAATGCAGCTAATTAAGGATACAACGGCAGGGCGACTGTTTCGTTACATTTGACGAAAATACTCTGGATGTTGCCCCATCGTCGAGGGATGTGTTTTACCGCACCTTCTATGGCAACGACGGTGTTTTCCACGACGTCTTCTACGCTCATCGCGGATGTACCCGTTTTCACGCGAACGCACGTCCCGCTACTCAAACTCAAATACGTCGCCGACGTCTTGCTTCGAATTTCCTTGGCCCAGTCCTTCTTTGTCAAATCGACCGGAATCGGTTGTCGCTTCTTCTTGAAAAACGTCTTACCGAGCAGTTTAGGTAACACTGGAATCACTCTCTCGTCTGCTAAGAATAAATCGTACGAATCGCACAGCTTTCTCTTCGCCTCGTGCGGTTTGTAGTTGTTTCGCAACTTGCTCACTCCTAAAACTTTCGCTATTCCCGCTTTGTCCTCTCCCATGGACTCGACCTTCAATTTTGCCTCTTTGTGTCCTTTACCGTCGTTATCTTTTACAATCAAGCACAACTCTGCGGTTTCTAAGTTAATCATAGAATGTGGAATGCGAATGGCTTTCATTTTCGCGTTGCTCTTCGCGCTTCCAACCGGTTGCGTTCGCAAAGAGATGAGAACGCTGTACGCATCGTCGCCTTCGTCTTCAAACAAAGGATCTTTCTCTTTCTCTTGCTTTACTTTGTCCAAATGCAAACGCAACGCGGCGATTGCTTTTTGTATCTGCGCTTTATCCACTCGGGATGGTTGAGGTTGTTCCTCGTCCTCTTCTTCTTTCTTCTTCGTCTTTTTTTTTGTTGTTGTTGTTGTTGTTGCTGCTTTTGTTTTCTTCGCTGCGCTGGCGGCTGGTGCCTTCTTCGGTTTGGCAACCATACTTTTTGTGGAGTTGAAAAAAAAAAAAAAAGAAGAAAAAAAAAGAGATGTTTTTTCGAGATGGAACGAGAGAGAGACGCAACGCAGTCCGCACAAATAAGCTGGCAGGCGTCCAAACGTGGCTTAAAAAAATTACATGAACGCGTCAACAACGACGAGCGTCGCAACGCGCGCGCACGCGAGAAAAGTCTCCTCGAGCGCCGCGAAAAACAGAGTTAAACGCTCATCGTCGTCCTATTCCACTTCTTCCTCCAAAATCTCCACGTCGTTGTCCTCCAGACAAAACATCGGTTATGGTGGATTACGACAGAAACGAGGAGATGACGTCTTTGTTGTTTCCACGAAAGCGATTCAAGAACCGGAAACGGAAACCACAACTTCATCCTCCTCATCTTCATCCTCGTCATCCTCATCGATGCGAGATATGAAGTCACAGATGAAAGACATACGAATGCAAATGGAAGAAAACGAAGACTTGAACGTGTTAATGAGCGGATTACGAGGAACGAATATCGACCAGTCAGATTTTGCTGAACAAGGCGTTGAGATGAAAGTGATTGATTTCGATAAATACGACGATGGGACCAACGAAGATAAACTACCTCTGGTATACGACCCCGAAGCTATTGAGCGTTATTGGTCGAAACGATCCGGTGCGGTCGTTCAAAGAGCATTTCAACTCGCCACAATCGGTGGAGGATTTATCAGCGGCTTGGTCGCCGACTTCATTACGAAGAAAACGGAGGAAAATTCCGTGAAGCGAGCGATTCAACTTCGAGAAATCGTCACGTCGTTAGGGCCGGCATACATCAAACTCGGTCAAGCGCTCGCAATTCGTCCAGATTTACTCGGTCCGCAAGCTATGGTTGAGTTGCAAAAATTGTGCGATAAAGTGCCTTCGTTCGATAACGAGCTCGCTTTTCAGACGCTCGAGAACGAGTTGGGATGTAAATGGCAAGACGTGTATTCCGAACTCGGACCGGAACCAGTCGCCGCGGCTAGTTTAGGACAGGTGTACAAAGGTGTCCTTAAAAGTAACGGAGCGACCGTTGCGGTAAAAGTTCAGCGACCGGCAGTGTTGGAAACAGTATCGATTGATTTATTCGTTTTGCGACGCATCGGATTATTCCTTCGCACGGTTGAAGGATTCAACACCGACGTCGTCGCGCTTTTAGACGAATGGGCTTTGCGATTCTTCGAGGAGCTTGATTACGTCAACGAAGGTCAAAATCAAATCAAGTTTGCGGAGTCTATCAAGAAGGATTTACCGCAAGTTGTTGTCCCGGGGACATACATGGAGCACACGAGGCGAAAAGTCATCACGAGCGAATGGCTCGAAGGCGAGAAACTCTCGCAAAGTACCGCGGACGATGTCGGAGATTTAGTGAAAGTTGGTGTCATTTGCTATCTGAAACAGCTCCTCGATACCGGGTTTTTCCACGCGGATCCTCACCCGGGGAATTTGATTCGCACTCCGGACGGAAGACTCGCTATTTTAGATTTCGGTTTGATGACGCAAATTGACGAAAACATTAAATACGGCATGATTGAAGCTATTTCGCACTTGATCCATCGCGATTACGACGCCATCGTGAATGACTTCGTGACGCTCGATTTCATCGAAGAAGGCACGGACTTGTCGCCTCTTTCGGCGCCACTCGGGAGAGTTTTCGATCAAGCGCTCGAAGGCGGCGGGGCCAAGAGCATAAACTTTCAAGAGCTCGCGGCTGATCTCGCACAAATTACGTTCGATTTTCCGTTTCGAATTCCGCCGTATTTTGCGATTATTATTCGTGCAATTGGTGTCTTGGAAGGTATCGCGCTCGTCGGTGATCCAGACTTTGCGCTCGTCGACGAAGCGTATCCGTATTTATCGAAACGTTTGTTGACGTCAAACGACGACGCGCGATTACAGGAGGCTCTTCGCTATATGGTCTACGGGAAGTCTACTGTATTTGACGCCGACCGCTTGATTGATTTACTCGAAGCCTTGGAAAGCTTTAAAAGAGACGTCTCGACGTCTTCGGGCGTCTCCGCCGAGGCGAGCGCAAACTTGGAAAAGAAAACATCGCGAGAAGCTTTGCAATTCGTTTTATCTCCGCAAGGTAGTTTCTTCCGCGAATTTCTTCTTGATGAAGTAGTCAAGGGCGTGGACGCCTTGAGCAGAGAATCTGCGGTGGCAGTGTTAACCAGCGTTGGCTTGAAAGACGCGAGAATTCCCATTTTATTTCCCGTTCTCGGGTTGCCGAATAGCATCGCTTTGGCCCCGAAAGTCACGCAAGAGGATAAAGATACCGCAGAAAACGTGACGAAACTTTTGAACTTTTTACTCGGCCGAAGTGGTAATAGTTCAGGTTCGAATGAAAACGCATTTACGCGAGAGACGTTCGAGGAAATGCGCCCGTTTTTGCCCGCCGTTGCGAACCAAATTCTGCCGACGCTCGTCGAACGCCTGTCGTCCAGGTTAGCGGCGCGAGCCGTTCGGGAGATTTTCGCGTAAAGACAATGTGTGTGTGCGCGCATGCGCGTGTATTCGTAGTAGAGAGCTAATCATAGATTTAAATGCGCTTTGTATCATTAATATATTGTTGATAGTAGTATTCATCGCGATTAAATAAAGAATAATTTCGCACATATAAACCAAAACGGTCGGTGGACTAGTATTCGTATTTTTGAAGCATCGACCAACCAAAGAAAAAATAAAAGCCCCTAACTCGTAGAGGAGCCGAAATCACTACACGCCATTAGTTAGCGCACACACGTACAAACATGGTGAAGCACAACAACGAAATCCCCCACCAGCACTTCAAGAAGGATTGGCAAGGGTACGTCATTATCTCCTTTTACGCCGCGTTTATCGTTCGCGTCTTCGAGAACGCGCGTCGAATAGCGTTCATTTTCTCCCTTTTTTCCCTTTACGCGCGCGAACCCCGCTCACTCACGAATTTTAATCTATTCTCTTATTACAGGAACTGCTCGCAATCTTTCGTGCGAACATGGTTTAACCAAGCCGGTCGCAAGAAGTCCCGTAGAATTGGTACGTTTACATGGTTACTTTTCGAATGAGCACGTCGCGTGTGGTCCGTTCGGGTGCATTTCCGCCCGTCCACATTTTCGCTTCAAAGCGAAAAACAAAGCCCTTTCGCCATTTACACCAGCTCTTTCGCGGAAATGACGTTGGACTCTGTTGGTTTATGTTCGTTTCGCTGACGTCTCTCTTACTCTCATTTTGCACCTCTACTAAACAGCACGCGAGAAGAAAGCAAAAGCTACCTTCCCGCGCCCAGTCTCTGGTGCTTTGAGACCGGCGGTCCAATGCCCGACGCAAAGATACAACTTTAAGCAAAGACTCGGCAGAGGTTTCACGCTCGAGGAGTTGAAAGCGGCTGGTATCCCGAAAAAACTCGCCCCGACCATTGGCATTTGCGTCGACCACAGGCGAAAAAACAGATCGGAGGAGTCTTTGACGACAAACGTGGAGAGATTAAAGGCGTACATGTCTAACTTGATCCTCTTCCCGCGTAAGAACTCGAAGCCGAAGCACGGCGATGCGGACAAGGCTACGATCGCGGCTGCCACGCAGCACAAGGGTGCTACTATTATGCCGTTGGAGAAGAAGAAGTCTGGTGCGGTTGAGATGGTCACGGTGACGGATGAAATGAAATCCTTCAAGGCGTACCAAAAGTTGAGAACGGAGATGATGAACGTCTGGCAGGTTGGCCCGAGAATCAAGAAGGCGGAAGAAGCGGCCAAGAAGGCGGAGGAGGATGCCAAGCTCGCGAAGATGAAGTAAGCTTTTTTGATTTTTGAGACAGTCAGAGAGAGAGAGAGAGAGTTTGTTATAGAAGAGATTCCAATAGATGTAATAGAAAGAATAATATAATAAGAATAATTTAACGATGATTAAGCTAAGAACGAACGACGAGGAAGAGGAGTAAGGGGAGGACGATGCACGCCGGAGTTCGTCTACATCCCCAATCGTTTCCTGATCTCGACGTATCGCTTTTGATTCGAATCATACTTCGGATCGCACGCGTTCCCATCCTCGTCTACGAAAGGTATTAACACGTCGCTCACATCCACGCCTTGTTCCTGCGCCTTGATGGTCACGTCGTATAATTGATTTCGCATAGTTAATTGACCGAGCATTCGAGTCGGGAGGAATTTCGGGTCCCCTTTCTTGGGAGGTTTCCAATCATCTGGAACCCAATCCATGCCTTCCGCGTCTCCGAACGGATAGGCATCCCCAGGTAAATCAAAATCGTAATACAAATCTGAAGTATCTATGCCATTCTTCGTGCATTTTTCCATCTCTTCTCCCACTCTTTGCTCCAGTCTCATTTGCGAAGCTTTCGTCGCACCAACGAGAAAAACAGATAAGCCGCCGAAAGCGACAAATCCAGGCGGTAACGCAGAGGTCGTCGCGAGCGAAGAAGAAGCTCTGCGCTGAGATGGCGTGTTACTGGTCGATGGTTTCGAAACCGTGAGTGGAGCGTTCACCGCGCGCATTATTACTATACTATTTGTATTTGATTTATGATGATGATGATGAGAAGAGAGTATCTTCGTGAGTTTTTGAGGCATGCAGGAAAAGATCTTTAAAAACAGAAAAAGATAAAAGAGCTCTCCCGCACACTCCTTCCTCTCCTCAAAAGTATTTTCTTTCTCTCTCTCTCTCTCTCTCTCTTTCATCTGTTGCGAGCTAAAAGTGCAACGTCAGAAACGAAGGGATACAGAAGAGCGAGTAATTAACGAGATCAACGTCATGTCCGCCTCGATGTCCACGTCTATGGCACTCGGAGCGCGACACAGCGTCGCGCAAAGAAAGAAGGTATCATCATCTTCATCGAGACCAAAACATTTTAGAAGAGGAAGACATACTGCCATCACCACTGTCGTCCCGAAAGCGGCGGTTTCGGAGCCTCAAGACAAAGCTGAAGCTGCGGCGGCGCGATTGAAACAGCTCGAAGAGATGCAAATGGACGAAGACGCGAATAAAGAAGTCATATCTTCCGGTGTGCGTCAAGCGTTTCCTTTATCCATGGTCATCGGGCAAGAAAAGATCAAATCCGCGTTATTGCTGGGTGGTGTCGATGGCGCGCTCGGTGGTATTGCCATTTCAGGGAAAAGAGGTACTGCGAAGTCGATCATGGCGAGAGGGTTGCACGCGCTTTTGCCGCCGATTGAAGTCGTGAAAGGTTCCTACGCAAACTCCGACCCAGAAAATCCTCGCGAATGGGAAACCGGACTCGCGAACATCGTGCAAAAAAATCAAAAAACGGGCAACATCGAAACCTTCATCAAAGAAGCGCCGTTCGTGCAGGTGCCCTTGGGCGTCACCGAAGATCGTTTGGTTGGTACCGTCGATATCGAAGAATCCATGAAGCAAGGTAAAACAGTCTTTCAACCTGGATTGTTAGCTGAAGCGCATAGAGGTATCTTGTACGTCGACGAGATTAACTTGTTGGATGACTCCGTATCGAACTTGTTACTTTCTGTGTTGGCAGAAGGTGTTAACGTCGTCGAACGGGAAGGTATTACATTGAGACACCCGTGTCGACCATTATTGATCGCGACGTTTAACCCGGAAGAAGGTCAATTGCGCGAGCACTTGTTGGACAGAATCGCGGTGACTTTGAGTGCAGATCAAGTCATGAAGTTTGAAGATCGCGTTTCGGCGGTCGATCAAGCCATGGGTTTCCAAGACCAAGCTGACATTTCGGTGAAAAATGCGGCAGAGGCTACCGATGGTATTAAAAGCACGATTATTTTAGCTCGAGAGTGGTTGAAAGAGTGCACAATCAGTCGAGAACAGGTTGAATATTTAGTCAAGGAGGCGACTCGGGGTAAAGTGCAGGGTCACAGAGCTGAATTGTTCGCCGTAAGAGCGGCAAAGGCTTTGGCAGCATTAGATGGTCGATCAAAAGTAAACGCGGACGATTTAAAAGAAGCCGTCCGTCTCGTTATCATCCCACGATCGGAGCTTTCTGACATGGAAGAACCACCGCCACCAGAGGATGAGCAACCGCCGCCGCCGCCGCCGCCGCCCGAGGATAACATGGATGATGACGAAGATCAAGATGAAGACGAAGATGAAAACGAAAACGAAGAGGAAGAAGAGGACGACGTGCCAGATATTCCCGAGGAGTTTGTTTTTGATGCCGAAGGAGTTGTCATGGACGACGAAGTCATGCAATTTGCCAAAGCCACGAATAGAAGTGGCGGGAGATCCGGTCGTTCGAAAAATGTCATCTTTTCGCAAGACCGAGGACGTTACATCAAGCCAGTTTTACCCAAAGGCAACACGATTCGATTAGCCGTCGATGCAACGCTGCGCGCGGCAGCGCCTTACCAAGCCGCGCGAAGAAACCGAGATCCAAACGCGGAGAAGAAGAAAGTGTACGTCGAGAAGGGCGACATGAGAGCGAAGAAGTTGGCACGAAAGTCTGGCGCTTTGATTATTTTCTTAGTCGATGCATCTGGTTCCATGGCTTTGAACAGAATGAATGCATCGAAAGGTGCTGCGCTTTCCATCTTAGAAGATTCTTACAAGTCTCGCGACCAAGTTTGTATCATTCCTTTCCGTGGGGACGAGGCTGAAGTTTTGTTACCGCCGTCTCGCTCTATCTCTATGGCGAGAAATCGGTTGGACACGATGCCGTGCGGTGGAGGTTCTCCGTTAGCGCACGGCTTATCTGTTGCGGCTCGTACTGGCATCAACGCTATGTCGTCGGGCGATGTTTCGAGAGTTACCGTGGTGTGTTTGACCGACGGTCGAGCGAACGTTGCGCTTGGTAAATCTATGCGAGATCCAGAGTTTATGTCCCCTGATGCCCCAAAGTTAAGCAACGAGGAGTTGCAGTCGGAAGTTTACGACATGGCGAAGTTGATGACCGGGAACGGCATGTCACTTCTCGTTATCGATACGGAAAATAAATTCGTCTCCTCGGGTATGGCGGAAGAAATGGCGCAAAAGTGTGGCGGTAAGTATTACTACCTCCCGAACGGAACCGATCAAGAAATCGCGGCGGCGACAGCGAATGCTATGGCAGAAAGCAAGGCTTGATTTGATAATAAACTAACTGACTATGAAATTAAACAAACGACACAATTGAAGAAAAAGGAAAAGTACACGAACGTAATGATAATAAACACAATCTTGACTAGTAATTTTATATTTAAACGAAACCCAACCTTCGACCTCTCAGAACTCTTCATTCCACTCATTAATTGAACTTGCTGCCTGGCGGCCAATCAATGCCGGATCTTTGTGGAAAAAGAACGAGGCTGAGAGAAGAATGTATGCTAATATCAACACTAATCCTTTCAACCAATTCGATCTTCCATCCTGACAAACGAACGCGACTGTGATGACAGTTGTGAACAACGTCGCCGTCTCAAACATTTGCAAATTCAAATCCATAGGCTTGTCCATGAACCAGCCAACAATGACGCAAAACGGTATGACTAAAAGCGCGATTTGCGTCGACGAACCGACAGCTACTCCCAACGAGATATCCATTTTATTCTTCATCGCGAACATTACCGCCGAGGCGTGTTCGGCGGCGTTCCCAACGATGGGTAATAAAATTACCGAAATAAAAGCAACAGAGAAATCCCAAGACGCCGAGGCACCTTCGATAGTTGCGACTAAATAGTCGGATAAGATGGAGATAAAAACTGTAAAGACTCCAAGCCAAACGATGGAATCCCAAAAGCCGAGAACTAGTTCCTCGTCGTCGTCGTCGTCGTCGTCATCTTCTTCGTCTTCATAAAGATGCGTGTGCGTGACCAGTTGAAAATACAAAAACGCCAAATAGATTAAAAGAAGAATTGTACTCGAAAATCGAGAGAGAGCGAGTTCCGACGCGGTTCCGTGCAGCTCGGTGTGCGTAAAGTGCAACAAGGCTGGGAGCGATAACCCCATCACCGCCAACAAAAGCAAACCAAAATTCATCATGACGCCCTCGGCGTTGAAATATTGTTCTTTCCTCGACATGCCTCCAAAGAGAAACGCGCACCCAAGAACTAAAAGCATATTCGAAAGAATAGAGCCGAGCAAAGACAACTGGACGACACGTAATAATCCAGCTTTTAAAGCGTACATGGAGACGATCATTTCTGTGGCATTCCCAAACGACGCGTTCAACAAGCCGCCTACGGTTGAGTTTGTATATCCCGCCAACTGTTCCGTGACGAATCCCAAACGCTCGGCTAATGGGCAAATCGCAATCAACGAGAAAGTAAACGTTATGCCGTCTCCCCAACCGCCTCCGTTGGAAACAATCGCTAACGGGACGCACACCAACAGATAATTCAGTTTGTTTGTAAAAAACAACTCTTGCGTTGCTCTTTGCATGTAGACTGCGAAACCATCTTTCATCACGTCTGGTTTGTTCGCTTTGAAAATTCTGTTTTCACGCGAGGTGTTGTGAAAGCAATAGAGAAGTACGTGCTTCTTAGTACACAACAACGCGCGCGTTCTCGTCCACGTGGCCGAACAAACAAACTCTCGAATACGAGAAGAAGAAGAAAAGAAGAAAAAGAAGAAGAAGAAGAAGAAGGGTGCGAAATTTCTTTTATTAAAATCAGAGAAGGAAAGAACTTTTACGCGATTGGTGTCTAGAAGAAAAAGAAACGTACCCTCGTCCATCGTCTTCGTCGTCAGAATCCGGGCTAAACCGAAGCACGTCGGAATTGGAGACACCAGTGGTCATCTCGATTTCCACGGATTCTTTCTTCTTCGACATTTCTGTGGATGATGAGAGCAGCGGTGTTAGTCGAATACAATAATGAAGAGATAAATAACAAAATTTTTTTAGTAAGATCGTGTGGAAATCCCAAAAAAACAAAGACAATGGGAAAGAACTGAAAAAGAAGAAAGAGAAAAGAACGGAAGCGTAGTTCGCAAGGAGGGAGGGGGTCAACAAAATGCTAACAACTAGAACAAATATATTTACATTTCAACCATGCTTACTGCTACCACTGCTACTGCTATGTCTATTATTACTGCTACTACTACCATGCTTAGAAGGAGAAGAAGAAGACGAAGTTCCTAACAACGCCGCTCGTGTAGAACTGCTCAGTCTACTCAAAGACTCTCGCAATCCTTGATTTTGAACGCGATCGTTAAACTCATCCTCTTCTTTTCGCCTATCGTTCTCTTCTTTTCTCACTTCCCTCAACTTTTCTAAACGCTCTCGATCTTCCTGAGCTATTCTCGACTTTATGCTTTCCAACTCGCTCGAGGTGATTCTTTCAGGAACGGCGATGCGAATCGGTCGCAACGTATTCTTCGGCGGTCGAGGCAAGTAGTCCGCCCACTTATCCTTCAGCGCGGAAACTCGTAAACCTCTTTCAAACACATCTTTCTCGGTATTCTTGACTCTATCTTCCATTTGTTTGAACTTTGCCCAACCGATTTTAAACAACGGTTTGTCAGGAGGCGGAGGAGGTGCAAAAGTTAACGACGACTCGACGTCCACATTGTCTGGAACGTCGAAACGTATCGGGTTGCCTTGCCATACCGACGGCGTGTCTCTTTTCTTCCTTCCGTTGTCCTGCGTGCCTCTTCTGTTCTTACCGTTCTTGAAAGTGGACGAGCGATAGTACGACTCGTCGTCGTCGTCGTCGTCGTAAGAAGAAGAAGACGATGAAGATGAGAACACGAAGAAGAAGGCCAACGCAACAAAGATGAGAAAGAATACGACGAATATCTCACGCGACTGTCGTCGTTGTTTCGGTTGCTTCCGCGTGGTGCCATCGCGTTTCATGATATCGAGCCCAGTGAAAGTGAGCGAGAATAAAGAGAGACGCTTTGTCTTCTTCTTCTTCTTCTTTCTTTCTTTCTTTCTCTCTTCGTCAATACGGTGTAATGTGTTCTGTCCAGAAATGCTGCTTTTCATTTTTCTTGTTGGCATAAACTTTTCAAACACGATTTTTTCCGTCAAAACTTCATCTCTTTTTGCAACGAAAGAAGGGAGAAGTGCGCGCACTTACGGTGTAATAAAACAGACTCGATCGAGAGCAGAAAAAACGTATCGCGAGGAGAAGTGTGTTTAACTCAAAAAAGTTGAACGGAGATACGCATACATCAACAAAGAGAGAGAGAGAGAGAGAAGGAGAGAGAGAGAAGCAGAGAGAGAGAGAGATTTCATAAAATTAGTAGTTGAGAAAGAAAAAGAGAAGATGAGCAAGTCTGGAATGAGTTCAGCGGCAAAACGCATCCAAAAGGAACTCGCGGAAATCAGTTTGGAACCACCGACGAACTGTAGCGCGGGACCAAAAGGCGATAACTTATACGAGTGGGTGAGCACGATCATGGGTCCACCAGGTACGAACAGCTCCTCGCACTCTTCTTCGTTTTTTGTTTTTTTTTCCCTCTCTTTTCGCGAGCGCGTTCACACGACGACGAAATTCAAAAAAAAATCTTAATTCTTCTCTCTCAAAACAACAACCATAAATAAAATAAAACAGGCTCGCCGTATAACGGAGGCGTCTTCTTCTTGGACATTCACTACCCGACTGATTATCCATTCAAGCCTCCGAAAGTTACCTTTCGTACGAGGATTTACCACTGTAACATAAACTCCTCGGGACAAATATGTTTGGACATTCTCAAAGACCAGTGGTCGCCGGCGTTGACGATATCGAAAGTCTTGTTGAGCATTTGCTCCTTGTTAACGGATGCTAACCCGCACGACCCGTTAGTCGGGTCAATCGCGCAACAGTTACTGAATGATAAAGAAGCGCACGATAAAACTGCAGCGGAATGGACGAGGCGATACGCTCAAGGATAAAAAAAGGCAACGAAAAAACAAACGCTTCGCGAGTTTTCGATGTTATTATTCTTCGTAGAAATATATAGAATACTACGACAACGGTTTTGTGAATAGCAATTTTGATATCAAACTGTTTATCTTTCATCGCTCTCTAAATGTATCGTATCAATGCGATAATACTAGTCTGCGTTCAATTGCATCCAACTGTCGTTCGCATTCTTCTTTTCTCGCTTTCTTTGATGGAGTATCGATAACGAATGGTAGTTTTTGATATATCGCGTTCAAGTATAGCCACTGTTGTCGTAACACCGCTTCTTCGCCGTTTTCCTCCTCGGTAAGCAACTCTTTATCGCGAGCTAATGGCGCAGTCACAACACGATTATCATGTGCGATGTTTTTCTTAATCTCTTGTAAATACTTCGGAACTTTTCCGCGCGTCTTTCTATTGTACTCCTCGAATAGCCTGGCATCGCCAGTTTTCGTCACCTGTGGGTTTCCTTCGGTAAAGATAACATCGAGTGCGTTCTTTTTCACTCGATCGATTACTACTCGCTCTCTCAGTTGACCCCGGTCAGACGGTATTGGTGCTTTTATTCTCGCTTTTTCGCGCGCGCTGTCTTTGATGGTCTCGATCATTGGTCGTCGAGCTCGCTCGGCTGCGTTCAATTTCACCGACGAGCTACGTTGAAGAAACGATTTCGGGTCCGGTTCCAGAGCATTCCTTGCCTTCCCAAACGTAGCAGCTAAACGTCTATCGTTAACACCAAACGTAGGGAATGCAGATGGATGGATCGATCCGGTGTATTTGCTCTTGTATCTTTCTCTCGTCTTTTCTTCGCTTTCTTCGTCTTCGTCTTCCTCTTCTTCTCCTTCTCGTTTCTTGTAGTCCTCGTCGACTTCATCGGCTTCGACGTTCGATGACGGCGATGGTGACACTTTAGTAATCAGCGCGAATACCGATTCTTTCTCGTCCATCTTGACAACCGTCCCGCTTCTGGTTACGCGTTAAAGTGTCGAGTGGTCAAAGTTGTGTGGTGTATTTTTTATTTTTAGATTTATTTTGACTTTTTCTTCTCCAGTTTCCCACACTCCGAGAGAGCGAGAGACAGAGAGAGGAAGGAGGAAGGAGAAAGTATCTTCAAAGAAAGGAGCTGGAAAAATGAGACGTTCACTCCGTCTATTTTGCATCATTCCTTTCTTTTTGCTGTTCGCGCTACCTCCTACAGTGCACGCGTCGTTGAAAGCTCCGAGGCGCGTGTCCTCGTCACCGCACATTCTAAAGCCGGGAGAGGAAGACGCGTTCCTTGAATCGCAACTGAAATCGTCTTCTTCGGTGACACCATCGTCAACCCCAACCTCGGGTGATGACGATAGACACCATCATCAGCAGCATAAACATCACACGCATGAGCACGCGCACCGCATAGTGAAGAAGGAGCACCACAAACGCGCCGCGAGTCACGAATGGACAGATTCCAGCAAAGAAGTAGATACAAAAACACTAACAGCAACAGTAAAGTCGTCTGAAGAACGCCCACACGTAGGTGTATACGGAGCAACGAGTTCAATCAAGACTGCGTCATCATCATCATCATCATCATCATCATCACCATCACCATCATCATCACCGTCGTCGTCGTCGTCGTCGTCCCTGGATTTGTCCCCAGAAATTTCTCCCTTGCCTGCGCCAAACTTTCCGCTACCGTTTTGCGCGGAATGTGACGGATGCGCAGTGGACTGGACGAAAGCGTCGATTTCAGCAAACTCTGTGAACCAGGTGTGCGCGGGAACTGCTCCGTGTTCGGGGTGCGACGACGTGATCCTTCGTCGCATCAACGGGACATATGCGTTAAAGAATGAAAAAAGACAAAAGTATAAAGTAAAGCGTGAAGTCGGCGCCAGCGCAGCAACAGTTCTACGCGCAGATTACGTCAACAAAGATGTGGGAGAATCGTTCGACGCTTCCGGGGAGTTACTCTCTTTACCATTCGTCAAGTTTCCGTGCATTCCTGGGTTACCGCGTCACAATCGCAAGTGCGCCAGGCAACACATAGAAGACGAGAAAGGCAAAGATTTGTTATCCATTCGAAACGTTGAGTCCGTGCAGAAACTGAGCGATTTCTGCGGATTGGAAAACGTCGCCTCTCGAGCGTGGTCGGCAAAGGTGAAATCTACCGCACCGGCGGGTATACCGATAGATCCATGGTCAGTGCATCCAGAATCCGTCGCTGTCGATCAGCTCGGAGCGTTCACTTCCCCGGCTGCAGGCATTGGGTTAAACTCCATATGTCAAATTGCCAACTCGGATTCGGATGTCGCGCATATTATAGATTCGGTTCCATCGGAGCAAATCGTTCGAGCGGCTTTGTACGAATTCATCTTTTGTTCGGGTGACAGACACACGCAAAACGTTTTCATCGATGACGATGCGCGGGTAAAGCTGATCGACAATGATAACCTTCTAGGATGGCAAGTATATGACGAGCAAAGAAATAGACTCTGCGCAATCAGTTCGCTCTTCCTACCCGGGAACTTGGAATCGTGGCGAGTGCGCGAAAGCGCCGAGTGCGCGGGAAAACTTGGTTCGTTAGACTATCGGTGTCATGTGAACGCTAACGCGCAAATAAAGCTCCCTCGGCGAACGAAACAATGTTTAGAGCATTTTAAATCAACGAGCGTGGATGAGTTGGTCGAACAATTTGGCATCGTTCATAACGTCTTTGCTCGAACGCTGAAGCAAAGAAGTATCGATTTGCTCGACTCGGGATTACCGAAAGCTTTAGAAAATGCGATGAAGACCGAACACGAGATTGCGAAGGAAAAATCAGACATATTTCATCCTGAATTGAATTGGGATGAGATGACTCAGCAACAACGTCAAGGAATGGTTGCTGTGCGCGACTCCTTTTGGCGACGTATTGAGCCCCCGAATTGTGCGGGAGTTCCCATGGGCGGTCGTTGGGACAACGCAGTAGAAGATTTGAGAGCGTAGAAGTAGAACATCGATTGGAGTTGTTATAGGCAAATACGTAGGCAGATAGATTCGTAGTTTATGCGCGCTTTATCACTCACGCCCTCTTGTTTTTTCTCTTTGCTTCAGTCATGGCGTAATCTCTTTTCCGGATGAAAGTCATCACCGTGGCGTTGAAGTTGCCAAGTGCCATCAAGACGAAGAGCGACCCAGCCACCAACGCTTGCCATTCGCTCAATCCTTTTCCGTTGCGCGCGAATTCTTTGTACCACCTCAGCAAAACTTGACATCCAAACACGAGCTGCATCGTCTGTAACGTTAACAAAAGCGGCCACAGAAGCTTTAATCTGCTTCCAGATTCTGTCGCCGAAACGTCCATCGGCGACGCTTTGCCAATTGCGACACGCGTATACATGCGAAAGCGCTGGTATCGATTCTGAAGAAACATGACGATACCTTGGCAGAACGTGAAGAAAAGGAATCTTCCAATAAACGTAACGCATGAAGGGGAATCGACGTCCATGGTTAAGACGCACAACGCCATTGCCATGGAGTAGTAGTGATGCTGAATCCACCAAGGCCGAATGTTACTTCCGTTTGCTTTTAGGATGTTCTCGCGCAGTCCGAGCGAGGTGTAAAAATACAACAGCCAACTGAAATATGCCTGTAACGCGATGGGGTACGAAGCAGTTAATACTGTCTCCACGAATTCTGAGTGCTTGGAAGCTGCTATCTGGCTTTGGAGAAAGAAATGCCCCGAATGTTTCGAGTTGTACCAAATAAACAACACGAGCGGAAAGAGGAAATAGCTGATGGTTTGCGTTTCCCGGAAGTTGACGTATTCTTCCTTTAATCGCATTCTCTCTTCCGTTTTACGGGACACTAAGTTTACCGCCGACCCGAGTAAATACTTTATGAATCGACTGTGCTTGGCTGGCGTGACGAATCCCCCGAGTTGCCCACCCGGACCGGCGCCATCAAAAACCAAGCGCGCGTTTGCCACGTGCTCGTTCGTCGCATCTTCTTTCTCCAACTGTTTCAGCTCGTTTTTCAGCTCGTCGAGTTCGCTCCTCAACAACTCCAAAGTCGAGTTGACGTGCATCACTCTCCCGCTAATGTTCTTGATTTTAGCTTCCACTTTTGAAGCTCTCTCGTCGAGCGACGTCATTCTATCCTCGTCGAACTCGTCGTCGTCGTCGTCGTCGCCGCCTTCCGCACTCATAATATTTGGTATCTTCTTTTTTGCGAATAAAATGGAGAAATTTGAAAGCGAAATGGAGCTTGGAAAACTGCATTGTGAACTCTGAAACTCTGAAAGGAAGAACGAAAGGAAGAACGAAAGGAAGAGAACGACGCGATGATTGTTTCTGAGGTTGAGCAACAGATGCGGGAGAGGAAGATGTCCGCGCTGCAATCTTTAACGACGTCTTCTGCACCTTCATCTCGCGTGATGTTATACACGACGCCTGGGGAAGTTGTTGACGGCGTCAATGCATCGGAAGGTTTCCTAAAAGGCCACGGGACGCAAGTCTCCGAGGGAGAGTTGAGAGCGACGGTGTCTGGTGTCGTAGAAAGAGTGAATAAGTTAGTCTCCGTGAAACCGATGAAAGCAAAGTACACGCCAGAAACTGGAGACGTCGTGGTCGGTCGGATAAACATGATTTCCTCGAAAAGGTGGAAAGTTGATATAAACTCGAGACAAGAGGCGGTTTTACAACTCTCGAGCGTAAACTTACCAAGCGGTCAACAAAGACGACGTAACGAAGCTGACGAGTTGAACATGTCGCGATTATTCGACACCGCTGATGTCATATCGGCAGAAGTACAGTCGTTATTTCAAGACGGCGCGGCAAACTTACATGCGCGTTCCACGAAATACGGAAGGCTTTCGAGAGGCGTACTCGTGGAAGTATGCCCGAGTTTAGTGAAGCGGCTGCCACAGCACTTTCACGCTTTAGAAGTTGCACCGGGTGTTTTTATAGAGGTTCTCATAGGATGTAACGGATTCATATGGGTCGGGTCGCCCGGCGCCGCAACATCGAAGCAAGCGACAAACGAAAAAAGCAAGACGCACGAAGAGGAACTCGTTGTGGTAGATAAAAAGGAACGAGAAAACATCGTGAGAGTGGCGAATTGCGTCCGAGTGTTGGATGAAATCTTCTTTTACGTCACGCCTCAATCGATCATGAGCATTTATAAACAATCTGAAGGCATAGATGCGAAAAGTATTTTAACGTCGGATGGATTTCTGGCGCGAGTCATTGAGAGAGAGATTGACGCTCGAACGCGTACAGAAGAAGACGCCGACATGCTTTGATAGTGGATAGATACTAGTTTCAGTCACATATACGGTAGTAAATTTATTTCACGCGAGCGTTATGTATTGTATTCATTTCCTCTCAATGTTTCCGCTACTTTTCTTGCTTCTCTTCTTCATCTGTCCTCCTTCCCCTCCTCCCTTTCCGAAAGAAGCCGTTGGATTTTTTCTTCTCTCCGTCGCGTACGCAACTTTCATTTCGCGTCCTAATAACTCTTTTCCATTTTTTTTCAAAGCTCGCGCGAGATCACCGTCCGATACAAGCTCTATGTGCGCAAAGCCTTTGAAATCTTGCGTATCTTTATCCAAACCCATGCGAATTTCTTTGATCTCAGAACCTTGAGCGAAAGTTTCTCGCAATAAATCTTCCGTCACGGAATAATCCAAATTCGCGACAAACACGACGCGTTGGCCATCTATTTTTTTCGGCGGATCTTTCGTATCTGCGTCAGCCTTCTTTACTTTATACGGTTTACAAACCATTACAAATCCTTCCCAGTCTTCGCCGTCGAATTTCAAAGCTTCGTCGCGATCGGCGACGTTGTGAAAAGTGATTATAGCGATGCCACGAAAACGGCCCGAATCAGCAAATACCATACAATCGACGCTATCGACATCTAAACCTTCCTCATCAAACGCAGCTCTTATATCCTCATCTGTTTTGTGAAAAGGGATACCTCCGCAATACATCGAGCGCTGTGCGACTTCATCAGATTCGTCTACATCTCGTTCCGTTTTCGATGGTACCATCTTCGCCGGAACAAACTCTTTTTGCGCATCTTCGCCAGCCGCCGCGGGATCATCTTCGCGCTCGTCTTTCTTTTCTCCGTCGTCGTTATCGTTATCTGCGGCGCCCTCATTTCTCTTTCTCTTTTCTTCCCTTTGTTGTTTTCGCCGCTGAATCGCCGCGTCGAGCTTTTCGCGTTTCGTCATCTTTTTCAACCTCTCTGGCTTTACGTTTTTACCTCCACCACCATTCGTCGCCGCCATCTCCGCTCGCTTCTTCGAGCACTCCATACACGCCGGTTTCGCTTTGAGCAGCTGTTTAGCGGAGAACTTCTTCGCGACGAGCGTCTGCTCGCATATTCGGCACGTCATCTCCGAGCTAAGTATGTTAAGCTCTTCAACTTTTGCACTCGCCGCCTCCGTTCTGGTTTGTCTTATTTTTCTCTTCTTCTCTTTTCCTTTTTCTCCTTGCTGTTGTTGTTGTTCTTCCTCATCCTTCTTTCTTTTCTTCTCTTGGGAGTTATCGATCGTTCGTTTCTTGACAGTCTTTTCTTTCCTGTGTTCCTTGCTCTTCTTCTTCACCTTCTTGTTCTCGTCGTCGTCGGCGTCTGCCTCCTCGTCGAGGACCACCATTGGGAAACAAAATTTATTGTGGAGATTGGAAACAGTTGTGTTTCACATCTTTAGGAAAAGCGAAAATAATGCGCGCTTATGCGCGCTTAATGATAGCGAACATAATATGAATGATGATAATAATAATAATAATAATAATAATAATAATAATAATAATAATAATAATAATACATATAGCGCGTTATTTTTGGAAGCTGAACATGTTGTCATCCGGAAGCGCGCAGAAAGCAGAGCAATTATCGACTCCGTCGACGCGAGTCATCAGATCCGTACACACCTTCGCCAAGCGCGCATCTAAATTACCAAGCGCTTCGCCTCGATACAATTCAGATTCGTTGAACGTTACCTCGAAATTCATGTCAAAATTACTCTCGGATTCCGTAGGAGATTTATTCCCATTGTACGACACGATGCTCATTCCTTGATTCGCGATGACGGACGAAATATCCGCTAAAAGTCCGCTTCGGTCGCTACACTCCAATCGAAGATAGGAAGTCACAAACATGCTCACCGCTTTTCTATCGGCACGTATTTTCCCGGAAGGTAATCCAATCAAATCGTACGATTCCATCTCCCATGTGTTTTCACTTTTTCGCTCCCTGAAAGTTGAATCGTGTTCGTCTAAAAACTTCTCAATTTTGTACCTCGCGGCCTTCGTGACAGCCGCCGGCAAAAACATCCGAAATCGTGCAACTTTCTGCTTCATCGTCTCCGCCGAATCTGTCGAACGAACAATCTCTACGACTTCCGCGTTATTGAGTTTCTTACCGAAATCAACCGCTTGGCCGTTGACTTTAACTTCAACCATCTCGCTTAAACAATCGCGGTACGATGCGTAGTCAACGACCGTTGCTCCGTATGGTAAGTTTATAACTTGTCCCGCGCGAGAGAAAACAAACGTACGTCGACCGAGTAAGTCGCCCGTGACCGTATCAACAAACTCTCGCGCAGATAACACGCCGAGAAACTCTTCTTGCCAAGCTTGAATCATTTTCAACCACAAAACTTGACGCATAGGTGCAACGTTTCTCTCTTCGTTATCCATCACGTTCCCAGCCGTACTCTGAGACAAGTTCTGAAGAAACTTGTTGTCTTCCTCTTCTTCTTCCATGAACGATTTTTCATCTGCCGTTAACGGAATACCTCGTTCCAAAAGTTCTTGACGCATTTCATTTCTTCTCTTGAAGATATCTACAATCGCTCGCTTGCGCCATCCCGTTTTCAACTCCCTGTCCGCGCATATTCCCCAAATCGCGCCGAGATGCATTTGCTCAGTTCTGATTTGAATTTCGAGCGGGAAAACCTCTTCGTTTTGTTCGTCTTCCATGAAACTTTCGTTCGCGCTTTGGAAATCGGTATCGTTCATATCTCCTCGTTCTATAGGCAATACCGTGGTATGCAGCGCTCTGTACGCGTTCAATTTGGGTGTCGCGATGTAGTCTTTCATACTTCCCGGGACAGGTGGATACAAAGTGTGGACCAACCCAAGAACGTGGTACGTTACTCGAATCGCGTGGGATCTCTTCGCGGCCTCGCTCAATCCTTTCGTAGACATATCGTCGAGCAAGACGATGCGAATCTGCGCAATTTCGTTCACGTTCGGTAGTCTCGACTTGAGATCTCTCAGTTTCTGTTCCTCTTCCTCGTCTACGTTGTCTTCGTCTTCCTCTTTGACGGGACTATCTTCTTCTTTGTCGTGAATAAAACCTGGCTTTTTCTTGCTCTTCAACGCCTTACGATATATGCCATAATTTTCCTTAACGTGTTTATCGACTGCAAAGCTTATCACGGAGCCGCGCAGAAAATCGTCGTCTTTCAATGCTTCGTTCAATTTAGCGGCAACGTTATTAATAACTGGCAAGTGAACGCGCTCGAGCTCCTCTTTTCTCTGCGCGACTGCCTCGTAACATCCCGGACTGGCCCACCCAAACGCAATCTCCTCCAACTCGTTTTTCATATCGTACATTCCTAATAGTTTCGCGAGCGGCGCGAAAACAAGTAAAGTTTCGTTTGATATCTTTATTCTCTTCTCTGGTTTCATCGACCCGAGCGTTCTCATGTTGTGCAACCGATCCGCAAGTTTAACGATAATCACCCGAATCTCTCCCGTCATTGCCAAGAACATTTGTTGTAAATCGTCTGCCTTTACGTCTGGTTCGTCGAAGGTTGAGCTCACGAAAGAGTCATCCGCTGCTTTGGAAACCGTGCTGGATACTTTTGACACTTTTGTCTCACCTTCAACTATCGCTCGAACCGAAGGGCCGAACATACTCTCCACGCTTTCAAACGTCACAAACTCGGTGTCTTCCACGGTGTCGTGCAGCAACCCGGCACATAATGTCTCGTGATCCATATAGTAAGACGCTAGAATACAAGTTACAGCTACTGGGTGGATGATGTATGGTTCTCCGGATTTGCGCTTTTGACCATCGTGCGCGTGAAACGCGATATCAAGCGCCGTCCGGACTTGCACTCTTTCAAAATCTTGTAAGTATTCGGTTCTCCTTTCGAGCTCGCTTTCCCAGAGAAAGTCAGGAGTGACGTGCGACCAATCTCCATCGACACCGGCTGGAATGGATTGCGCATCTTCAATCGCTCTCGGAATAATCGATCGTTTTTCGTTTCTTCCGTTTAAAGGTCGCCTTCCAGAGCAAGACGACGATAAAGAAGAAGTCGAGCGTTCGTTTTGGTTATCGTTTTTGTCGTTGTTCTTGTTCTTGTTGCACGAAAATGACGAAGGAGAAGTTGTCATCATCGTATTCGCGTTTCTACGATTACATCTGCGACGGCGACTGTTTCTCGCGAGTTTTGTTCCAACGCGCACGGTTGATGTCGTCGTGCCGTGAAAAGAAGACGAGTGCGACATGACGGACAAACAAGACCAACTGGATTATTTGTTTTTAGTTAGACGCGCGCACAAATTCTTCCCTCTCTCTCTCTCTCTCTCCTCTTCTTCTTCTTCTTCTTCTCGATGAAAAAAGCCGCGCGAGGGTGTCTCGATTGTTATCGAGTTCGCGCAGATGCTCTCTCGCAGATCTCGCTAAGGATTGGGCTATTATTAAGTCCTGGAAGCGAGCGGCGGAAACGTATATCGCTTGATCGATTTGAAGTTTTGAAGAAGAAGAAGAAAAAGAAGAAAAGAAAAACAACAAACACTTTTTCTTCATTTTTACAACAAAAACTTGAACAACAACTTGAGCAGAGCAGCAAGCGCACGGGGGCGGTACATCACAATCATCATCTCATCCTAGATTAATTCTGGAGCAAATGTTTGATGCGATAGCCCCGTCGCCGGAGCGCTCGCGAGGCGCTCCTCCGTCGCCAAACTTTTTGTGCGAAGACGAAAAGGGAAACATTTACATTCTTTCGAAGAAGCGTCGAGAAAACGGTCGCGTAGATACAACGATAACCTCGGATCGATCGCGAAGAGCCGCACAGCATGCCGCTGGCGTAGCTTCGCTCGAAGATGTTCGGGTATATTCAGGCATTCCTTCTTCGTCGTTATCGTCGAACGGAGAAGAAGAAGAAGAAGAAGTGCGCACGTTAGAAGTTTCGAGCGGAGGACAGTTTGCGATTTTGGTTTCTGCGAGAGAGAACAACAACACAAAGAAAACGAGTCGCGTGTACGTCGTTCGTTTACAACAAGACGATCAAGTGAACGCCGAAGGTGGAAACAAATCGTACTATGATATCTTACCAAAATACTTCGAAAGTGCGCCGAGCGCGACGGTTTTATCGGCCAAGTTTTGCCCGGGAACGGAGGAGTCGATTGCGATGTTAACGAGCGACGGATATTTTAGAATTGTAAACTTTACGAGGAGCTGCTCTGCTCCCGAGCAAATTTGGAAAATGGATCCATCGAACGAGCATTCTTCTTCCACGCCAATCCGTCCGCAGGTTGTGGACTTTACATTTGGTCCACCGAGTGGATGGGGACGTTTCACCGTTTTCTTCTTGTGCGCTACGGAGGAAAAGAAAGTAGCGGCTGTCAAGTGCATGTGTCCTATCGTCGCGTCTGGGTCGAGAACATCGAGCCGGGTGTTGGATGAGCTTGCAAAGGATTCACAAATGCAGAAAGGCGGTGGTGAGTCTCTGCGATGGCTTGAACGTACGTTTGATATGACTTCAAAAGCTTCGGTTCGAGTTGCGCGAAAATTATCTGCGAATGCCTCGGGAGGCGAAGCGGTGGCATTGCAAGATTTCTTGACGACATCGTCCGCGTCGTCTATGCACTCGCACGCGTCCCGCGGTAATCTAAAGATTGCTGTGCGTTCACTTTCGGGTGATGGAAGAGGTGACGACGGTTTCTTGATTGCAACCTTGCAAACAGATCGTTTAATTGTGAGTGCAATTACCACCGCTTTGATGCCGTTGTGGACGAGCCGGGAAAGTCGCACGATTGAGGGGATTTTACACGCCTCGTCGACTTCTGGAGATAGACACGCGTCACCAACTCCTATTTTGTGCGACGTCGATGTTATAAAACTGGAGAATAGTGCGCAGGATGGTGGTAGCACGACGATTTATGATTCGTGTCAAAAAGTAGAGTGGGATACCTTTATCAAGCAGCGGCTTTTCGCTACGCTGAAAGGGTCTGTGCATAGTGTGGACCTTCGATGGCTGCCGATTCTTGAAGCGGCAGTTGCACGCGAAGAAGGTTTGAAATTAGATAGCATTAGCGATGATTTGCCTCTCCCTGAAGTGAAGAGAGTTTTAAGCGGTAGCTGCTCGGCGACGGATAGCTTACTTGGCGCTATTTCTCTTGGTCGCCCCCAACGTCTCCTAGCATGCTCGATGCAATT